>NW_027009155.1:15000-53048 GCF_036934945.1 Oncorhynchus masou masou | reverse complement strand
AGGCAGAATGTTCTTGTTAGCAGGCAGTAGGTTCTAGTTAGCAGGCAGTATGTTCTAGTTAGCAGACAGTATGTATGTTCTAGTTAGCAGGCAGTATGTTCTAGTTAGCAGGACGTATGTTCTAGTTAGCAGGCCGTGTTCTACTTAGCAGGTAGTATGTTCTAGTTAGCAGGCAGTATGTTCTACTTAGCAGTTAATATGTTCTAGTTAGCAGACAGTATGTATGTTCTAGTTAGCAGGCAGTGTGTTCTAGTTAGCAGGACGTATGTTCTAGTTAGCAGGCAGTGTTCTACTTAGCAGGCAGTATGTTCTAGTTAGCAGGCAGTATGTTCTAGTTAGCAGTTAATATGTTCTACTTAGCAGGCAGTATGCTCTAGTTAGCAGGCAGTGTTCTCTACTTAGCAGGCAGTATGTTCTACTTAGCAGGCAGTATGCTCTAGTTAGCAGGCAGTATGCTCTAGTTAGCAGGCAGAATGTTCTTGTTAGCAGGCAGTAGGTTCTAGTTAGCAGGCAGTATGCTCTAGTTAGCAGGCAGTGTGCTCTACTTAGCAGGCAGTATGCTCTAGTTAGTGGGCAGTGGTAGATTCGGGCTGGTACAAGACAGCATTGACCTTGGTTGGAACAGCCCTGATCACGTCGGGCTCAATTCCATTTCATTTGAAGGCGCAGGACGAGTGAGGAAAATTGATATAGGAATCTGTTTACTTCCTGAATTGATTGAATTGAAATGGAATTGACCCCAGTCCTCGGTCTGGGAAATGTAGGAACCATGCTGGATCCCCTGAGTTTTGACACCACAGGAGGATTAACCTTACCTGAAGGAATGTCTAAACTCAATGGCAACATTATGACCACTCCTTCTCAGTGTCCTAATATCACTAAAACTCATTGTGGAAATCCAAGAAAACCAATGTAAGCTTCTATTGCATGTTACTGTTCCATAGCATCCACACTAGCATGTTCTTGATATATCACCTCATACATGGAAAATGAAATAAGAAAACACTCCAACTACATTAGGAAAAACGTTTAGCTAACTTGGATCATTACAGTCTAATATTAGTAGAGGGAGAGAAACAGGATACTTCATTTGTAGCCACCACCAGTACAGTACGACAGATTTGTGAGATGCACTAATGAAAAATACCAGGCTTGTCTCTCAGCCAGCTTCCTCAATCTTCAAACTGAGAAGCCTCTCAATGCAACCTATACTGCTCCCTCTCTTCCCAGAATCAAGTTCAAGATGGAGACAGTCGTGTTGACAGAGAGAAATACCTGCAAGGCCCCCTGACGTGCGTCACATACTCCTAAAAATAAACCCTTCTACGAAAAAGAAAACACATTGAACACATTATTTTGGCTCGGACATGGTATGTTTTTTCTCGATATTGAGAGTATATATATTTTTATGTAAAAAATAAAGCGTCAAGGGGGCCACAGGCAGAGGAGTTGCAGGTATTTAGACTGGAGCAGACGTTACAGCGGGGTGCGGAGACACAGGCTAATGGGGCATGTTAGCCTGCAGGCCTCACGTTGCAGGCACCGCCGCTGCCACCCGCAGCTGGGCCTCTGGAGAGCAGTTTCCTCACAGGTCTACCAGTACACTGTTACACAGCACATTGGGAATTATCTACAGCACGGGACTACACCCAGCCATGTGTATCCAGCTAGGGCCCCCTATGATGACAGGGATAGAGACCTATGGAACAGACTACATGCTTCGTGCCTTCAGAAAGTATTCCTACCCCACATTTTCTCGTGTTACAGTCTGAATTCAACATTGACAAAATAAAAAAAGTCCAATCTGCATTTAATACCCCATAATGACAAAGTGAAAACATGTTTTCAGAAATAGTTGTACATTTTTACAGAAATATCTAATTTACATATGTATTCACACCTCGAGTCAAAACTTTGTAGAATTAACATTGGCAGCAATTACAGTGGTAAGTCTTTCTCGAAACCAAGGGCACCTATTGAAGAGGGTAAAGAAATCCATAATACAGTACATCTATATGTACAGGGCATTCGGGAGGTTTTCAGACCACTTCACGTTTTCCACATTTTGTTACGTTAGTCTTATTCTAGAATGAATTTAAAAACATGTTTCATCAGCAATCTACACACAATACCCCATCTTGACAAAGCAAAAACAGGTTTTTAGAAATATTTGCATGTATGTATTAAAAAAACAGAAATACCTTTTTTACTTAAGTACTCAGACCCCTTGCTATGAGACTTGAAATTGAGCCCAGGTGCATCCTGTTTCCATCGATCATCCTTGAGATGTTTCTACAACCTGATTGGAGTCCACCTGTGGTAAATTCAATTGATTGGAAATGATTATTATTTGCATATTTTTTTTAACCTTTATTTAACTTGGCAAGTCAGTTAAAAAACAATTATTGTTGACAATGATGGCCTAACCTGGCGAAGCTGGGCCAATTGTGCACCGCCTTATGGGACTCCCAATCACAGCCGGATGTGATGCAGTCTGGATTTGAACCAGGTACTGTAGTGACTCCTCTTGCACTGAGATGCAGTGCCTTAGACCACTGCACCACTCGGGAGTTGACAGAACATGTCAGAGCAAGATCCAAGCCATGAGGTTAAAGGGATTGTTCGTCGAGTTCTGAGACAGGATTGTGTCGAGGCACAGATTTGGGGAAGGGTACCAAAAAATGTCTGCAGCATTCATAAATGGAAGAAGTTTGGAACAACAAAGGCTTGTCCTAGAGCAATCGGAGGAGAAGGGCCTGGGTCAGGGAGAAGGGCCTTGGTCAGGGAGGTGACCAAGAACCCAATAGTCATTCTAACACAGCTTCAGAGTACAACTATCTCTGCAGCACTCCACCAATCAGGCCTTCATGGTAGAGTGGCCAGATGGAAGTCACATGACAGCCCACTTGGATTTTGCCAAAAGGCACCTAAAGGACTCTCAGACCATGATTAAAAAAGATTCTCTGCTCTGATGAAACAAAGGTTGTAGTGTTTGACCTGAATGCCAAGTGTCACGTCTGGAGGAAACTTACGGTGAAGCATGGTGGTGGCAGGTTCATGCTGTGGGGATGTTTTCAGAGGGCAGGGACAGGGAGACTAGTCAGGATTGAGAGAAAGCGGAATGTGGCAAAGTGCAGAGAGATCCATGATGCGCTCCAGAGCGCTCAGGACATCAGACTGGGGTGAAGGTTCACCTTCCAACAGTACAACGACCCTAAGTACACAGTTAAATAAAGGTTAAATAAAATTAAATAAATTAAACCCAGCCAAGACAACACAGGAGTGGTTTTGGGACACATCTCTGAATGTCGTTGAGTGGGCCACCCAGAGCCCAGACATGAACCCAAACAAACATCTCTAGAGGACCTGAAAATAGCTGTGCAGCGATGCTCCCCATCCAACCTGACAAAGCTTGTGTGGATCTGCAGATAAGGAGATTTTTCTGTATTTTATTTTTAATACATTTGCAAAAATGTCTAAATACATGTTTTTGCTTTGTCATTATGGGGTATTGTGTGTAGATTGATGAGGGGGAAAAATGATTGAATACATTTTAGTATAAGGCTGTAACGTAACAAAATGTGGAAAAAGTTAAGGGGTCTGAATACTTTCCGAATGCACTGTACAGTATATATTGTAAATACTGTTTCAACAATAATGTTACATAAGGCTCCTTCACACAAGATTGATTTAGATAAATGTACACTTGTTTTAAATGAAGATTAAATATGTTCTGACATCGTGGGGTGTACAGGCCTTTGCCTGATACAAGTTATTCAGGCTGTTGACATCATCAAGCAAGAAACACTCGCTCATTTTCCATAGCACCAACACAGGCTTGTGTATCTTCCACTTGTGGTCTGTTCATTTGCAGATTAGTGTAAAACTTAAAGGTTTGTTAAACAGCGTTAATAGCCAATTAGTGTGAGCAGAGGTGACTGGTTTTACTTTGACCCCTCCACAACAAGAGGTTTCCAAGCCATTTTATTTCTCAGGTGTGTTCAGAATGGTTTTATATGGTGTGGGTGGACAGGTTTACACATCAGTTAACAGTAAGAGAACGTGTCAGAACAATGAAAAGAGACCACCAATCTTATCTTTCTGGTATACTGGTCCCTTTTCATGGCAGAGAATTAGTGAATACAGGTTGGGGACTAGTGTCTTGGCAGAGATACCTTAGTGAATACAGGTTGGGGACTAGTGTCTTGTCAGAGATACCTTAGTGAATACAGGTTGGGGACTAGTGTCTTGGCAGAGATACCTTAGTGAATACAGGTTGGGGACTAGTGTCTTGGCAGAGATACCTTAGTGAATACAGGTTGGGGACTAGTGTCTTGGCAGAGATACCTTAGTGAATACAGGTTGGGGACTAGTGTCTTGGCAGAGATACCTTAGTGAATACAGGTTGGGGACTAGTGTCTTGGCAGAGATACCTTAATATATCCCATTTAGCAGACGCTTTTGTCCAAAGCGACTTACAAGTCGGCTGGGGCCACTACTTTTACATATGGGTGGCCCCAGCGGGAATCGAACCCACGACGCTTGGCGTTGCAAGCGCCATGCTCTACCGACTGAGCCACACAGTGACGTGTAGATGGGGACTAGTGTCTTAGTGAATACAGGTTGGGGACTATAGTCTTGTCAGAGATACCTTAGTGAATACAGGTTGGGGACTAGTGTCTTGGCAGAGATACCTTAGAGAATACAGGTTGGGGACTATAGTCTTGTCAGAGATACCTTAGTGAATACAGGTTGGGGACTAGTGTCTTGGCAGAGATACCTTAGTGAATACAGGTTGGGGACTAGTGTCTTGGCAGAGATACCTTAGTGAATGCTGAATGCTGTTTTGAGACGTGTGTGATGGTGCCCTGGGTCATGTTCAGTTGGGAGGTACTACCTGAACTCTGCCCTACTGAACCAGTGGTGTGTATTCACGGATGCCAAGGGAAGACAGGTTTCCCCCAAAAAATAACCCCCAAAAAATTACACATAAAATAATTTATATTTTGTCTCTCTGTTTGATAATTGTCCTTTAATTTGCAAGATTTTGAATGTATCTCTCCAGAGAAAGCATCTGAGCAAGCAAAATAGTGCCCTCTGTCTGATCAAAAGAGTATGACATTGTTGCCACCCATAGCATGGAATGCAAGGGAAGCCAGCAAGCATTTGGCTTCCCTTGATAAAATAATAGCCAATCAGCGTTGAACTAAACTGAGTGAGCTCAACTGTGAATGGTCATGGCGCACCCCAAAAAACGGTAAAGGGAAGTCAGTTTGGATGTGGCTTCACACCAATCACATCACATCAAAAGCAAAATGTCACTGCCAGAAAAAACTTTAATTATTGCATCTCGTTGTATTGTTGTCCTCCGGTGGCTTGCTAGATATAATTGTCCCTTTGCCTAAATTAGCCATGGACGGAGATAGGGATTTAGACTTGTGCTTTTACTTAAATCTCCATACTGGACAATGATTATAATGGTGATTCTGATCCAACCATAAATTCATACATTGTGCCCCCATTGTGCTAGATCTTGTAGGCTGATGTTAACTAGCTGGCTCATTGTTGCCCATGAAAGGAAGAGGTTAGCGAACAAGCATTTTAGCCAGGTAGCCGAGGACAACAAAACTAAAAGTGTGAAATGTCCTGTATGACAGAGTCATAGACCGTTTTGTCAACATGAAAGAGAGGAGGATGGCATTGGCATTTCTCTGCAAGTAGGGTGAGTCAACATCTTTTTTTCTACTTGCATGAATGCGCAAACACACAACCACACATGCAAACACACACACACAAATCCGAACTATGGACATCCACATGATTTTTAGCTTACATTGATTGGACTAAATAGTTTTTGGTATCTTTTAGTCGTCACTGTACTAGACTAAGCAGAGGTGATTATATGATGTTGAAATGATGAAGTGTAAATGGTGCTGGAATAGTGGAGACAGCTCCTGTTTTCTTTGCGACTTGCGGTAAGTCTCCATGGTTCTAAATCAATAGTTGTTTAGTAGTCTAAAAATGTGGGAAACATTAACTTGACCATGCTGTAGATCATGTAACTGTTTGTTACATGCAATATGTTTTGTGGATTTCACCAGGTTTTGTGATGAAACAAATGTGTGCTTGAATTTATTCTGCCACCGTGTATTCTTATTGTCTCAGCCTTAAGCCTATATATCATGGTGGCAAGGTGTAATGAATACTCAGGGAGAAAAAGGTGTAATGAATACTCAGGGAGAAAAAGGTGTAATGAATACTCTGGGAGAAAAGGGTGTAATGAATACTCAGGGAGAAAAAGAAGGAATGAATACTCAGGGAGAAAAAGGTGTAATGAATACGCAGGGAGAAAAGGGTGTAATTAATACTCAGGGAGAAAAAGGTGTAATTAATACTCAGGGAGAAAAAGGTGTAATGAATACTCAGGGAGAAAAAGGTGTAATGAATACTCAGGGAGAAAAAGGTGTAATGAATACTCAGGGAGAAAAAGGTGTAATGAATACTCAGGGAGAAAAAGGTGTAATGAATACTCAGGGAGAAAAAGGTGTAATGAATACTCAGGGAGAAAAAAAAGTGTAGATTCACAAGCAGAACGCGGCTGGTGTTTATTTCGCCTTCGCAGAAGGCAGGAATCGTGGTCACAGGCAGGCAATGGTCATACACAGGTAGGCAAACAGGTTGGTGAATCAAAACTAGGACTGAAAGCTATAACTGGTTGTCACAAATGAGCTAGGAAAAGGCTGAGTAAAGTCAAAATGAACAACACCTCACAAAGGCACAAACAAAATGAACTGAACGAAATAAGGAGCTGATGAGACCAGGTGAGTAACTAACACAGGTGAAACCAATTAACAAAAAAGAAAGACAGGGCTACATTCATGAACACAAAGAAACAGGGCTATGTTCAAGAACACAAAGAAACAGGGCTACGTTCAAGAACACAACGAAACAGAACACAAGGTTGAATAAGAAAATACATACAGAACCTTACACAAGGCATATTAACTAACATGTTATAGAACAAACAACGCAATAATCACAACATGTTTTTTTTTCTGTATTGGCTTCCCTGGTGATTTTATCCACGTACCGCTACTGCACAACACAGATGTTAAAAATGACACAACACTGATATTCTGTTATTATCTATGTAGAGTCACTTTAATACCTACATGTACATATTACCTCAATTATCTTGACACTGGTGCCCTCTGTATATAGCCCTGCTATTGTTATTAAATGCTGCTCTTTAATTATTTGTTATTCTTATCTCTTACTTAAAAAATGTATTTCTATAGGTATTTTCTTAAAACTGCATTGTTGGTTAAGGGCTTGTAAGTAAGCATCTCACGGTAAGGTCAACACCTGTTGTATTTGGTGCATGTGAGCAATAACATTTGATTTGATGTTAAGAACGAAACAACACTGATGCTACTGGACTAAACACAACCTTGTTACAGATAGATCTGCATCCTCAAGTAGCTGACTTGGAATTCAACCTTTCTTCAGCTTCTGGTTGTGTGACTCTTATGTCATCTGTCTGTGAGTGTGTTTGACAAAGTAGTGTCAGTTTCCACAGCGTCATTCACACTGACCACCTATAACCTGGTAACTATGACTGTTTCAAGGTTAGGGGATCACCTCCCGTTATCTACAGCCTGGTAACTAGGACTGTTTCAAGGTTAGGGGATCACATCCCGTTATCTACAGCCTGGTAACTAGGACTGTTTCAAGGTTAGGGGATCACCTCCCGTTATCTACAGCCTGGTAACTAGGACTGTTTCAAGGTTAGGGGATCACCTCCCTTTATCTACAGCCTGGTAACTATGACTGTTTCAAGGTTAGGGGATCACCTCCCTTTATCTACAGCCTGGTAACTATGACTGTTTCAAGGTTAGGGGATCACCTCCCGTTATCTACAGCCTGGTAACTATGACTGTTTCAAGGTTAGGGGATCACCTCCCGTTATCTACAGCCTGGTAACTAGGACTGTTTCAAGGTTAGGGGATCACCTCCCGTTATCTACAGCCTGGTAACTATGACTGTTTCAAGGTTAGGGGATCACCTCCCTTTATCTACAGCCTGGTAACTAGGACTGTTTCAAGGTTAGGGGATCACCTCCCTTTATCTACAGCCTGGTAACTATGACTGTTTCAAGGTTAGGGGATCACCTCCCGTTATCTACAGCCTGGTAACTATGACTGTTTCAAGGTTAGGGGATCACCTCCCGTTATCTACAGCCTGGTAACTAGGACTGTTTCAAGGTTAGGGGATCATCTCCCTTTATCTACAGCCTGGTAACAATGACTGTTTCAAGGTTAGGGGATCACCTCCCGTTATCTACAGCCTGGTAACTATGACTGTTTCAAGGTTAGGGGATCACTTCCCTTTTATCTACAGCCTGGTAACTAGGACTGTTTCAAGGTTAGGGGATCACCTCCCTTTATCTATAGCCTGGTAACTAGGACTGTTTCAAGGTTAGGGGATCACCTCCCTTTATCTACAGCCTGGTAACTAGGACTGTTTCAAGGTTAGGGGATCATCTCCCTTTATCTACAGCCTGGTAACTATGACTGTTTCAAGGTTAGGGGATCACCTCCCTTTATCTACAGCCTGGTAACTAGGACTGTTTCAAGGTTAGGGGATCACCTCCCTTTATCTACAGCCTGGTAACTATGACTGTTTCAAGGTTAGGGGATCACCTCCCTTTATCTACAGCCTGGTAACTAGGACTGTTTCAAGGTTAGGGGATCACCTCCCGTTATCTACAGCCTGGTAACTAGGACTGTTTCAAGGTTAGGGGATCACCTCCCTTTATCTACAGCCTGGTAACTATGACTGTTTCAAGGTTAGGGGATCACCTCCCTTTATCTACAGCCTGGTAACTAGGACTGTTTCAAGGTTAGGGATCACCTCCCGTTATCTACAGCCTGGTAACTAGGACTGTTTCAAGGTTAGGGATCACCTCCCTTTATCTACAGCCTGGTAACTAGGACTGTTTCAAGGTTAGGGGATCACCTCCCTTTATCTACAGCCTGGTAACTAGGACTGTTTCAAGGTTAGGGGATCACCTCTGTAGACTCTTCCATTTATACTCTTTAGTTGACATGCTTGTATATCATAAGTTTATAACAATATCAATTATATCATTATATATCATATCATTATATATAACATTATATCAATGTTCAGTGAATTAGTATATTTTTCTGAAATGCAGACTTTCCAGATATAAAGTGTATAAAACTTTGAATAAAAGATGTGAACTAATTCAGTATGATGTTTAACTTGTGAAAGTTGTTTTTGTGAGTCATGCAGCTCTGCTGAGGGAATATTATTTCTCTGATCTGGAGATGTGACTGCCTGGGGTGTTGGCAGAGTCCTGTACGGTCCAGGAAAACTCTGAACGCTGAATGAACGGTGTGATTAAACGTCTTTATTTAAGCCCATGAACTCAAACAAGTAATCAGGGCCAAGGTTCCACATTTCCCCTCAAATCACTCCTCTGGAAGCTCCGAAGTGAGTGTGTGTGTGTGTGTATTTGTGGCTGTATGTGGCAGTTCCCCGCTGTCAGGTGGGATTGAACACAGTGTCCTCTGCAGTGCTTGGGCCATTGCATACTGTACATACAACATAGACAAACCATTTAGTTGTTGAAAAGTTCAGTGGGGGAATGATACCAACAGTTGCGTGGCTCTTTCTACAAACACAAATGTGTCTTGATTTGTTTTGAGATATTTTCATGTATTAATGAAAACTAATCAAGTGGTTTACATGAGATTGTCACGGTTTTCATATGGTGAAGGAGAGTCGGACCAAACTGCAGCGTGTCTATTGTGATCCATGTTTAATAAAACAAACGTAACACGAATCAATACAAAATACTACAAAACAAATAAACGAAAATGAAAACCGAAACAGCCTAAACTGGTGTCAACTAACACAGCACAAGGACATGAAGACACTAAGGACAATCACCCACGGCAAACTCAAAGAATATGGCTGCCTAAATATGGTTCCCAATCAGAGACAACGATAAGCACCTTCCTCTGATTGAGAACCACTCCAGACAGCCATAGACTTTGCTAGATAACCCCACTAGCTACAATCCCAAATACATACACACCAAAACCCCAAGACAAAACACACCACAATACAAAAACTCCATGCCACACCCTGGCCTGACCCAATACATGAAGAAAAACACAAAATACTTAGACCAGGGTGTGACAGAACCCCCCTAAGGTGCGGACTCCCGAACGCACCTCAAAACAATAGGGAGGGTCCGGGTGGGCGTCTGTCCATGATGGCGGCTCCAGCGCGGGATGTGGAACCCACTCAGTCAATGTCTTAGTCCCCTCTCCCCGCGTCCCTGGATAGACCACCCTCGCCGCCGACCATGGCCCAGTAGTCGTCACCCAGAACCCCACTGGACTGAGGAGCAGATCGGGACTGAAGGACAGCTCGGGACTGAGGCAGCTCGGGAGTGAGAGGAAGCTCGGGAGTGAGAGGAAGCTCGGGAGTGAGAGGAAGCTCGGGAGTGAGAGGAAGCTCAGGCAGGTTGATGGATCTACCAGATCCTGGCTTGCTGGTGGTTCCGGCAGATCCTGGCTGACTGGCGGATCCTGGCTGACTAGCAGATCTGGCAGATCCTGGCTGACTGGCGGATCCTGGCTGACTAGCAGATCTGGCAGATCCTGGCTGACTGGCGGATCCTGGCTGACTGGCGGATCCTGGCTGACTGGCGGATCCTGGCTGACTGGCGGATCTGGAAGAGTCTGGTTGAATAGCAGATCTGGAAGAGTCTGGCTGAATAGCAGATCTGGAAGAGTCTGGCTGACCGGCAGATCTGGAAGAGTCTGGCTGACCGGCAGATCTGGAAGAGTCTGGCTGACCGGCAGATCTGGAAGAGTCTGGCTGACCGGCAGATCTGGAAGAGTCTGGCTGACCGGCAGATCTGGAAGAGTCTGGCTGACCGGCAGATCTGGAAGAGTCTGGCTGACCGGCAGATCTGGAAGAGTCTGGCTGACTGGCAGCTCCTTGCAGACTGGCAGCTCCTTGCAGACTGGCAGCTCCTTGCAGACTGGCAGCTCCATGCAGACTGGCAGCTCCATGCAGACTGGCAGCTCTAGCTGCTCCATGCAGACTGGCAGCTCTAGCTGCTCCATGCAGACTGGCAGCTCTGGCTGCTCCATGCAGACTGGCAGCTCTGGCTGCTCCAAACAGGCAGGAGGCTCCGGCAGCGCTGGAGAGGAGAAAAGCTCCGACAGGGCAGGAGAGGCGAGGTGCACTGTAGGCCTGATGCGTGGTGCTGGCACTGGTGGTATTGGGCCGAGGACACGCACAGGAAGCCTGGTGCGGGGAGCTGCTCCCGGAGGGCTGGGGTGTGGAGGTGGTACTGAATAGACCGGACCGTGCAGGCGCACTGGAGCTCTTGAGCACCGAGCCTGCCCAAACTTACCTGGTTGAATACTCTTGGTTGCCCTGCCAGTGCTGCGAGGTGGAATAGCCCGCACTGGGCTATGTAGGCGAACCGGAGACACCGAGCGCAAGGCTGGTGCCATGTATCCCGGCCCAAGGAGACGCACTGGGGACCAGATGCGTAGAGCCGGCTTCATGGCATTTGGCTCGACGCTCAATCTAGCCCGGCCGATACGCGGAGCTGAAATATACCGCACCGGGCTATGCACCCGCACTGGGGACATCGTGCGCACCACTGCATAACACGGTGCCTGCCCGGTCTCTCTAGCCCCCCGGTAAGCACAGGGAGTTTGCGCAGGTCTCCTACCTGGCGTAGCCATACTCCCTGATAGCCCCCCCCCAATACATTTTTGGGGCTGATTCCCGGGCTTCCATCCACGTCGCCGTGCTGCCTCCTCATACCAGCGCCTCTCCGCTTTAGCCGCCTCTAGTACCTCCTTGGGGCGGCGATATTCACCAGGCTGAGCGCAGGGTCCTTTTCCGTCCAGTTCTTCCTCCCATGTCCAGAAATCCTTAATACGCAGCTCCTCTTTGGGCTGCTCCTGTTTCCTCTTCTCCTGCTGCACCTTTGGGCGGCTACACTCCCCTGGTTTAGCCCAGGGTCCTCTCCCGTCAAGGATTTCCTCCCATGCCCAGAAATCCTTAATACGCAGCTCCTCTTTGGGCTGCTCCTGCCTGTTGACACGCTGCTTGGTCCGTTTATGGTAGGTGATTCTGTCACGGTTTTCATATGGTGAAGGAGAGTCGGACCAAACTGCAGCGTGTCTATTGTGATCCATGTTTAATAAAACAAACGTAACACGAATCAATACAAAATACTACAAAACAAATAAACGAAAATGAAAACCGAAACAGCCTAAACTGGTGTCAACTAACACAGCGCAAGGACATGAAGGCACTAAGGACAATCACCCACGGCAAACTCAAATAATATGGCTGCCTAAATATGGTTCCCAATCAGAGACAACGATAAGCACCTGCGTCTGATTGAGAACCACTCCAGACAGCCATAGATTTTGCTAGATAACCCCACTAGCTACAATCCCAAATACATACACACCAAAACCCCAAGACAAAACACACCACAATACAAAAACTCCATGCCACACCCTGGCCTGACCCAATACATGAAGAAAAACACAAAATACTTAGACCAGGGCGTGACAGAGATACATGTGACACATGGATAAACAATGACAATCAACTGACATCAACAATTCACTCATTCTTTCTCCAACTGGTCCGCCAGACAACAAATAAGTTAAACTCCCACCTCGTTGAACCAACTGGGTTCAACTTCAGGTGTCCTGCACGCCGCAAGATAGTGTTAGCCCTCTGAGCTACTGCCAAGCCGTTGGCACTGGGAGCTAACGCAAGACTTTAGCTCTCAAGTCAGGTTACTCATCAATACGTAGGTTATTCAGTGAACCACAGTCATGTTGTGATTAACCTTGCTTGAGATCTGAGGATTTGCTTTAGCTCTCCGAGCCAATACCTAATCTTTAGCTCAGCAGGTTAACACGGTCTTGTGACGTAAATAATATTTGATTCTTCATCATCCCTCCCTCTCCCTGTCAGAAGGTCAGTGCATAGGATAGGATTATGGCAGACCTCCCGTCAGACTGTTAGATCTTACTCCACAGTAGGAGCTCTTCCCATCGCTGAGATCATTTTCATCCCAACTGGCCCCAGACCCCATCCTGAGTTTGACTTGGCATTTTCTCCATGGGTTGGCAGAACTCTTTGTTCTAGGACTGGGACATTCTGTCTCTTGGAGTAAATCCATGGGACTTTACCTAGAGGTTGAACTGACCTGCGGGCCGTGCTGACCTGTAAACACTGTCCATCTGTATAATCCTACGGCTGTTGGTTTGTAAACTGATGTCAAACATGTCCATCTGTCTTGTGGGTTTATCAAGCTCGCTCACGTATCACAACCAGTGTCATGACTTCAGCCAAAGTCGTTGCTCTCTTTGTTCAGGCGGCGTTCGGCGGTCGACGTCACCGGCCTTCTAGCCATCACTGATCCATTTTTCATTTTCCATTGGTTTTGTCTTGTCTTCCATCACATCTGGTTCCAATCCCATCAATTACATGTTGTGTATTTAACCCTCTGTTTCCCCTCATGTCCTTGTCGGAGATTGTTTGATTGTATGTGACGTGCATGTATTATGTTGGTGTGCGACGGGTTTTGTACCCACTTTCGTTATTTTGTACATTTTGGTTTTTGGAGTTTTATCAGCATTTATTAAACAACTCTGTTTTTAACAAGTTTGTTCTCCTGCGCCTGACTTCCTGCCACCAACATGCACCCATTACAACCAGGTTGTTATTTGTACATTTGTTCTCAAACATTTGTTCCCAAGTCCTGGCTAATATATTCTTTCTTATTGTAACCCTAATCCAAACCCTGACCTTTGATTCTGGCTTTAGACTTGATACCTAAAGGAAGTCTGTTCAACGCTACAGGCTTTGGAAACACATAGACCTGTTTGGCTGGAAGTTGTCCTCCAGACACTAGGCAGACAGCATCCATGGCTTGGGCCAGAGGCCATAGTCTGCTTCAACTATTCTGGGCCCATATCTGTTCCATTCAAATAGATGAGCATTTGAGGCATGTGTGTGGTATCATATTCTATATGTACTGGATCCTGTTACAACATGAAAGGTGTTTTTTATAAACCAAAAGTACTTCCGTGTAGTTGACAGATATGACACAAATAGCAAAAACACGAAAGACAGCACACAGATATGATCTTACAAGATACTTTATTTCATAAAATATACGCTTTAGTCAACATCTGCATAGTGATGACTGAGGTGCAACCTCATTAGAGCTGTGAAATCCACATGCAGCCCAGTGTGGTAGGCTGTTATGGACATCTGCATAGTGATGACAGCTGTGAAATCTACATGCAGCCCTGTGTGGTAGGCTCTTATGGACATCTGCATAGTGATGACTGAGGTGTGAAATCTACATGCAGCCCAGTGTGGTAGGCTGTTATGGACATCTGCATAGTGATGACAGCTGTGAAATCTACATGCAGCCCCGTGTGGTAGGCTGTTATGGACATCTGCATAGTGATGACAGCTGTGAAATCCACATGCAGCCCAGTGTGGTAGGCTGTTATGGACATCTGCATAGTGATGACAGCTGTGAAATCCACATGCAGCCCAGTGTGGTAGGCTGTTATGGACATCTGCATAGTGATGACAGCTGTGAAATCCACATGCAGCCCAGTGTGGTAGGCTGTTATGGACATCTGCATAGTGATGACAGCTGTGAAATCTACATGCAGCCCTGTGTGGTAGGCTGTTATGGACATCTGCATAGTGATGACAGCTGTGAAATCTACATGCAGCCCCGTGTGGTAGGCTGTTATGGACATCTGCATAGTGATGACAGCTGTGAAATCCACATGCAGCCCAGTGTGGTAGGCTGTTATGGACATCTGCATAGTGATGACAGCTGTGAAATCCACATGCAGCCCAGTGTGGTAGGCTGTTATGGACATCTGCATAGTGATGACAGCTGTGAAATCCACATGCAGCCCCGTGTGGTAGGCTGTTATGGACATCTGCATAGTGATGACAGCTGTGAAATCTACATGCAGCCCTGTGTGGTAGGCTGTTATGGACATCTGCATAGTGATGACAGCTGTGAAATCCACATGCAGCCCCGTGTGGTAGGCTGTTATGGACATCTGCATAGTGATGACAGCTGTGAAATCCACATGCAGCCCAGTGTGGTAGGCTGTTATGGACATCTGCATAGTGATGACAGCTGTGAAATGTACATGCAGCCCAGTGTGGTAGGCTGTTATGGACATCTGCATAGTGATGACAGCTGTGAAATCCACATGCAGCCCAGTGTGGTAGGCTGTTATGGACATCTGCATAGTGATGACAGCTGTGAAATCCACATGCAGCCCCGTGTGGTAGGCTATTATGGACATCTGCATAGTGATGACAGCTGTGAAATCCACATGCAGCCCAGTGTGGTAGGCTGTTATGGACATCTGCATAGTGATGACAGCTGTGAAATCTACATGCAGCCCCGTGTGGTAGGCTGTTATGGACACTGCCATTGGATGCAGCGAGTCACATTATAATAACCCCCCTCAAGCTCTACACCTCCATTAGGTTGATATAAATCATTATTAAAAAGTTTCAATTTGTGTGTCGTTATTGCTTGAGGCTATACAGCCTACACTTTCTCCTTCTGAACTTCTAACGTGAGTTGGAGGGGTGTGGCTTCGTGACAACCACAGGAGCAGCTGCTCAGCAATTTGACAGCTCTTAATGCAGTTCCACCTCCGACACTGATAAAACACCAGCACTGCGGGTGTCGGCTATCGCCGGGTTAACGCTGGTTCTGATTCAATCTGGCCCTCTGAGTGTGTAAGTCTTTAAACCTAGGTCATCTCAGCTCAGTGTCTAGAAGACAGGTATGTAACTGTCAGGTTCGTCTTTATGCCCTTGATTGAGCGATACGATATGCCACGTCTTGTCTGGATGATGAAGCCATGGTTTGATTCATGTGTTTTTTGGTGAATGATTATTCGTTCCTGTGCCTGCACAAACAGGCCTATGTTCATGTCCGTACCTGTAAGACCTGAGTGAAAGATTCCCACATTCTCGCCGTCTGGCTCAAGTCATATGCTCCGGTGAACTGATAATATCAAGGAAGTTGGCGGGGGAATGTGTTTATGTGTAATCTGTTGAAGAAAATTAAATACAGGAGCATCACCTTAGGTTACATGGAGTACAGTGTGGGAGCATCACCTTATGTTACATACAGTACAGTGTGGGAGCATCACCTTACGTTACATACAGTATAGTGTGGGAGCATCACCTTACGTTACATAGAGTACAGTGTGGGAGCATCACCTTAGGTTACATAGAGTACAGTGTGGGAGCATCACCTTAGGTTACATACAGTACAGTGTGGGAGCATCACCTTACGTTACAAAGAGAACAGTGTGGGAGCATCACTTTAGGTTACATAGAGTACAGTGTGGGAGCATCACCTTAGGTTACATACAGTACAGTGTGGGAGCATCACCTTAGGTTACATACAGTACAGTGTGAGACTATCACCTTAGGTTACATACAGTACAGTGTGGGAGCATCACCTTAGGTTACATACAGTACAGTTTGGGAGCATCACCTTAGGTTACATACAGTACAGTGTGGGAGCATCACCTTATGTTACATACAGTACAGTGTGGGAGCATCACCTTAGGTTACATACAGTACAGTGTGGGAGCATCATCTTAGGTTACATACAGTACGGTGTGGGAGAATTACCTTAGGTTACATAGAGTACAGTATGGGAGCATCACCTTAGTACGGTGTGGGAGCATCATCTTAGGTTACATACAGTACATTATGGGAGCATCACCTTAGTATGGTGTGGGAGCATCATCTTAGGTTACATACAGTACAGTATGGGAGCATCACCTTAGTACGGTGTGGGAGCATCATCTTAGGTTACATACAGTACAGTATGGGAGCATCACCTTAGTACGGTGTGGGAGCATCATCTTAGGTTACATACAGTAAATTATGGGAGCATCACCTTAGTATGGTGTGGGAGCATCACCTTACGTTAAATACAGTACAGTGTGGAGCAACACCTTAGTACAGTGTGGGACCATCACCCTAGGTTACATATAGTCTGGGAGAATCACCTTACGTTAAATACAGTACAGTGTGGGAGCATCACCTTAGTACGGTATGGGAGCATCACCCTAGGTTACATACAGTACAGTGTGGGAGCATCACCTTAGGTTACATACAGTACAGTGTGGGAGCATCACCTTAGGTTACATACAGTACAGTGTGGGAGCATCACCTTAGGTTACATACAGTACAGTGTGGGAGCATCACCTTAGTTTATATACAGTACAGTGTGGAAGCATTACCTTAGGTTACATACAGTACAGTGTGGGAGCATCACCTTAGGTTACATACAGTACAGTGTGGGAGCATCACCTTAGGTTACATACAGTACAGTGTGGGAGCATCACCTTAGGTTGCATACAGTACAGTGTGGGAGCATCACCTTAGGTTACATACAGTACAGTGTGGGAGAATCACCTTAGGTTACATACAGTACAGTGTGGGAGAATCACCTTAGGTTACATACAGTACAGTGTGGGAGCATCACCTTAGGTTACATACAGTACAGTTTGGGAGCATCATCTTAGGTTACATATAGTATGGGAGCATCACCTTTGGTTACATATAGTATGGGAGCATCACCTTTGGTTACATATAGTATGGGAGCATCACCTTTGGTTACATATAGTATGGGAGCATCACCTTTGGTTACATATAGTATGGGAGCATCACCTTTGGTTACATATAGTATGGGAGCATCACCTTTGGTTACATATAGTATGGGAGCATCACCTTTGGTTACATATAGTATGGGAGCATCACCTTAGGTTACATACAGTACAGTGTGCTGTGTGGTGAAATATCATAACACAAAGATGTAAACACTATGACTGCATCCCAAATGGCACCTTTTTACCCATATAGTGCACGACTTTTAACCAGAGCCCTATGAAACTTGGTCCAAAGTAATGTACTCTAAGGGGAATAGGGTAACATTTGGGACACCCATTATGACTTCATCGGCTTCTACCAGCACTACCACTATTGCTGACACGGCCCCTTCATCTACTGTATTGCTGGAACTGAAGATGATTACAACCATAGCATTCGTTCTAGCAGCAGCTGTTGAAAATGAGTGTGAGCTGTACACACTATGGTGCAACACATTGCACGATTGTTCATTCAATGTGTCAATTGACTTCTACAGTATCTGTACCTATCCAAATAAACTGCAATAAAAATTATAGGTGGTTTCCAACTTCATCAAATATGTATGAACTTATCAAATACATCATTATCCTCTACTTCCTTTTTTTGTGATCAAAGGTCTTGTTTTTGGTAAGGTACACAAAACACGCACACATAGACAGAGAAACAAGTGACACGACCAAACAAGACAAACATTTCACTAGCCACCCCCCTCCCACAGGACTTCCCCAACCAAAGTTAGATTAGTGGTTGAAAATAGTAGTCATATCATACGCTGACGAAAGTGCAAATATGTTTGTTTTTTTCACTCTCCTCATGCATACGTGCTACAGATATTTCCATGTGTCTTATGTCCAGGCATGATGGCAGCCACTGCTGTCTGCTTAAAGAATGAGGAGGCTGCCAACGTCATCTTTTAGGCTGCTGTTAATCCAGCCAGACACATGCGTCGCTGTTTGATGGATAGGTCTAAAGTAGTGTCATCATTTAACCATAAAATGAATTGCAAATATGGTATATTTCAACCCATTATGTCAGAGAGACGGGATGAATCTCCAGAAACAATCTCTGGAAATACCCAAACCACATGAAATAATGTGTCAGAAGCCCCCTGAGGACGGAGTGAGCAGTTTGGGGATTGTCTAATTTCATGTCAATAGTTTGGGGATTGTCTAATTTCATGGTCAATAGTTTAAGGATTGTCTAATTTCATGGTCAATAGTTTGAGGATTGTCTAATTTCATGGTCAATAGTTTGGGGATTGTTTAATTTCATGTCAATAATTTGGGGATTGTCTAATTTCATGGTCAATAGTTTGGGGATTGTCTAATTTCATGGTCAATAGTTTGGGGATTGTCTAATTTCATGGTCAATAGTTTGGGGATTGTTTAATTTCACGTCAATAGTTTGAGGATTGTTTAATTTCATGTCAATAGTTTGAGGATTGTTTAATTTCATGGTCAATAGTTTGAGGATTGTTTAATTTCATGGTCAATAGTTTGAGGATTGTTTAATTTCATGGTCAATAGTTTGGGGATTGTCTAATTTCATGGTCAATAGTTTGAGGATTGTTTAATTTCATGGTCAATAGTTTTGGGATTGTCTAATTTCAAGATCAATAGTTTGTGTGATGTGCAGTAAGTTCTATGGGCATATGGTGTTTGGGATTTCTTGATGAAATGTATGCAGTACCAGTCAAAAGTTCGGACACACCTACTCATTCAAGGGCTTTCTTTATGTTTTACTATATTCTAGATTGTAGAATAATAGTGAAGACATCCAAACTATGGAATAACACCATGGAATCATGTAGTAACAAAAAAAGTGTTCAACAAATCAAAATATATTTCATATTTCAGATTCTTCAAAGTAGCCACCCTTTGCCATGATGACTGCTTTGCACACTCTTGGCATTCTCTCATCAAACTTCACCGGGAATGCTTTTCCAACAGTCTTGAAGGAGTTCCCACATATGTTGAGCACTTGTTGGCTGCTTTTCTTTCACTCTGCGGTCCAACTCATCCCAAACCGTTGAAGTCGGGTGATTGTGGAGGCCTGTTCATCTCATGCAGCACTCCATCACTCTCCTTCTTGGTCAAATAGCCTTTACACAGCCTGGAGGTGTGTTTGGGTCATTGTCCCACCAAGCACAACCAGATGGCATGGCGTATCACTGCAGAATGCTGTGGTTGCCATGCTGGTTAAGTGTGCCTTGAATTTTAAATAAATCACTGACAATGTCACCAGCAAGGCACCCCCACACCATCACACCTCCTCCTGCTTGCTTCACGGTGGGAAACACACATGTGGAGATCATCCGTTCACCTACTCTGCATCTCACAAAGACACAGCATTTGGAACCAAAAATCTCAACTTTGGACTCATCAGACCATGGGCTGATTTCCACTGGTCAATTGTCCATTGCTCATGTTTATTGGGCCAAGCAAGTCTCTTCTTCTTATTGGTGTCCTTCAGTATTGGTTTCTTTGCAGCAATTCGACCTTGAAGGCCTGATTCACTCAGTCTCCTCTGAACAGTTGATGTTGAGATGTGTCTGTTACATGAACTCTGTGAAGCATTTATTTGGGCTGCATTTTCTGAGGCTCGTAACTCTAATGAACTTATCCTCTGCAGCAGAGGTAACTTTGGGTCTTCCTTTCCTGTGGCGGTCCTCATGAGAGCCAGTTTCATCATAGAGCTTGATGGTTTTTGAGACTGCACTTAAAGAAACTTCCCAAAGTTCTTGACATTTTCCGGATTGACTAACCTTCATGTCTTAAAATAATGATGGACTGTCATTTCTCTTTGCTTATTTGAGCTGTTCTTGCCATAATATGGACTTGGTATTTTACCAAATAGGACTATCTTCTGTATACCAAATGCATTAAGATGGAAAAAATGTACATGGCACACCTGTTAATTGAAATGCATTCCCAGTGACTACCTCATGAAACAGGTTGAGAGAATGGCACAAGGTTCCAAAGCTGTCATCAAGGCAAAGGGTGGCTACTTTGAAGAATCTTAAATATAAAATATATTTTGATTTGTTTTTGGTTACTACATGTTTCCTTACGTGTTATTTCATAATTGCAATGTCTTCACTATTATTCTATAATGTAAAATAGTAATAATAAAATAAAACCCTGGAATGAGTAGGTGTGTCCAAACTGTTGACTGGTACTGTATGTTGGACCAAACTCTGGTCCAATTGGTCACAGTACTACACACCAGATCTTTCTTCCATCAGGCATGGGAAGGGATTGTTTTCTGAGTCATTTGAAGCAGCAGAGAATGTAATTAATAAAGCATTCCGCGTGTACGACTATGAATAAATCATTTGTGGATAGGATTGGATAGGCCCAAGGGAATCCATATGCACGCAAAGCAGAACTGTGAGTAAAAGAAGGAGCCTGTTCAGTTACATTGCTTCTGGAGATCTTGGAATGCACAGAGATAGTAGCCTGCAGTAATATCAGAGAATCACTCTTTTAGATCACTTATGAATAGTGGTCTACCTAGCTGGAGAGTGCGGTTGTTAAATAAGGGAATGTGAGGATGGTATATGAGATTGGTTTTGTTTGTTTACCAGCCAGGCGCCAGACTGAGATAAGTTGTGCGATGATAGGACCACATTTGAGTTTGCAGTGTTTGAGAGGGATATTGGAATGGATTATGTCTGTGAGGGGCAACTCGTTTTTTCTCCAGGGGCACCAAGATACAGCTGTATTAGGATGTAACCATGACTACAGAGGTGTTAGATGGAAGTCCAAAAAAATAATTATACATTTGAGGTGGTTTGGCAACCTGCACATTTTTCCCACTGAAGTGTAGAGAATTTAATATGAGGGCGCTTCCTCTTCCAAATGAATTTAGCAAAGAATGTAGCCTATCCCAGTGTCCTGCTGCTGGTGAGAGAGGCATCATGTAGCCTATCCCAGTGTCCTGCTGCTGGTGAGAGAGGGATCATGTAGCCTATCCCAGTGTCCTGCTGCTGGTGAGAGAGGTATCATGTAGCCTATCCCAGTGACCTGCTGCTGGTGAAAGAGGGACCATGTAGCCTATCCCAGTGTCCTGCTGCTGGTGAAAGAGGGACCATGTAGCCTATCCCAGTGTCCTGCTGCTGGTGAAAGAGGGATCATGTAGCCTATCCCAGTGTCCTGCTGCTGGTGAAAGAGGGATCATGTAGCCTATCCCAGTGACCTGCTGCTGGTGAAAGAGGGATCATGTAGCCTATCCCAGTGTCCTGCTGCTGGTGAAAGAGGGACCATGTAGCCTATCCCAGTGTCCTGCTGCTGGTGAAAGAGGGACCATGTAGCCTATCCCAGTGTCCTGCTGCTGGTGAAAGAGGGATCATGTAGCCTATCCCAGTGTCCTGCTGCTGGTGAAAGAGGGACCATGTAGCCTATCCCAGTGTCCTGCTGCTGGTGAAAGAGGGATCATGTAGCCTATCCCAGTGTCCTGCTGCTGGTGAGAGAGGGACCATGTAGCCTATCCCAGTGTCCTGCTGCTGGTGAAAGAGGGACCATGTAGCCTATCCCAGTGTCCTGCTGCTGGTGAAAGAGGGATCATGGAGTGTCCTGCTGCTGGTGAAAGAGGGACCATGTAGCCTATCCCATGCTGCTGGTGAGAGAGGGACCAGTGTAGCCTATCCCAGTGTCCTGCTGCTAGTGAAAGAGGGATCATGTAGCCTATCCCAGTGACCTGATGCTGGTGAAAGAGGGACCATGTAACATATCCCAGTGTCCTGCTGCTGGTGAGAGAGAGATCATGTAGCCTATCCAAGTGTCCTGCTGCTGGTGAGAGAGGGATCATGTAGCCTATCCCAGTGTCCTGCTGCTGGTGAGAGAGAGATCATGTAGCCTATCCCAGTGTCCTGCTGCCAGTGAAAGAGGGATCATGTAGCCTATCCCAGTGTCCTGCTGCTGGTGAGAGAGGGATCATGTAGCCTATCCCAGTGTCCTGCTGCCAGTGAGAGAGAGATCATGGAACTATAAAAGTTGATTCATATTAATTATCGAGACTTGAGCCTGGAAACCATCTTTCCATATCAGACTCTATGCTGTTTAATTGCTGCAGTGGGCTAAATCATTTTCATAGAGTGATTCTTGGTAGTCTTAAACAAATCCACTTTGAAACAGAAGTATAATAATAATAATATATCCCATTTCTTTTTCCAAAACACAATCCTTTTTACTTTGAAACAGAAGTATACACCTCACACAAATGGCTATGGAAGTAGAAAGGTAGACAGCTGTACCATGTTATATATAGAGTTGAAATGTGTGTCATTTAGAGTTTGCATCCCAATATTACGCTTTATATACATCACCTAAGACTGAAATATAACAAAACCATTTGAGATAGAATCACCTGATTTTCTGCGTTTAAAAGAATAAATGTTTATTAATTATGAAATTATGCAAAATATGAATAACATTCCACCCATGAGGTCATTTTACTGCAGGAAAGGGCTACAATGGTGTTGAAGTTTTGTTTTTGACTATTAGTTACAAAGAAGGATAGATTTATATTCCCAATTAGCAGAAATGTTGAACTTTGGGAATTTTTAGGGGTCGCTTTGAATTACATATTGCCTCGTTCAGGGACAATAAAGCCGATGTTCTCCAGTTGACATCGAGCTGTAGCTTTTCAAACTGCTGAGAAGGTCATGACTGAGATGTATTGCCAACAGAGAGCAGTATATCGTCTGCATAAAGAGATATGTGGTGGTCTGTGCCAAATACAGTCATGGGGTCATGATGCTGAGAAGGTCATGACTGAGATGTATTGCCAACAAAGAGCCGTATATCGTCTGCATAAAGAGATATGTGGTGGTCTGTGCCAAATACAGTCATGGGGTCATGATGCTGAGAAGGTCATGACTGAGATGTATTGCCAACAGAGAGCCGTATATCGTCTGCATAAAGAGATATGTGGTGGTCTGTGCCAAACACAGTCATGGGGTCATGATGCTGAGAAGGTCATGACTGAGATGTATTGCCAACAGAGAGCCGTATATCGTCTGCATAAAGAGATATGTGGTGGTCTGTGCCAAATACAGTCATGGGGTCATGATGCTGAGAAGGTCATGACTGAGATGTATTGCCAACAGAGAGCCGTATATCGTCTGCATAAAGAGATATGTGGTGGTCTGTGCCAAATACAGTCATGGGGTCATGATGCTGAGAAGGTCATGACTGAGATGTATTGCCAACAGAGAGCCGTATATCGTCTGCATAAAGAGATATGTGGTGGTCTGTGCCAAATACAGTCATGGGGTCATGATGCTGAGAAGGTCATGACTGAGATGTATTGCCAACAGAGAGCTGTATATCGTCTGCATAAAGAGATATGTGGTGGTCTGTGCCAAACACAGTCATGGGGTCATGATGTTGTGGTTGTCGGACAGCTTGCACAAGAGGTTCCAGGGACAGAGCGGAAAGCATTGGACTTACAGAGGACAACACTGGTGGCTGGAGTTGCCTGTGTTGAACTGGGATGAGCATATTTTTCCAGTTTGAAACATGGCAGTAGGATTGGCATAAAGGACCTGAATCATCCATATGAATTGTTCACCAATTCCCAAATGCCATAGAACCATCCATAAATATTGCCACGAGGTGTTTCAAAAGCTTGTTCTGCATCCATTGACAATATGGCTGACGGAGAGTAAATCTTCATGCGGCCATTAATAATCTGGAGTAGACACAGATGATATCCGCTGCAGGTCGGTGTTTGATACTTGGTGTAATGAAAAAGGAATATAACGTTGAAGACGACGGCAAGAACCTTTGCGTACAATTTGACGTCAGCGTTCAAAATCGATAGGGAGCACTATTTACCTCTCCTTATCTTTTTTCAATATCAAAGTAATTATAGCAGGTGACTCATCCCTACAGTATGTGGGCTAACACAGTCTTGTGACAAGGCCAGTCACAAGAGCAATGCCAGGGTATTCAACTGTACGTATTCTAACGGGGGACAAAGTGTTTTTTGTGTCACTCCCTTCTAACTCACCCTGTGATCATCATAGATGGGAGCAGAAGGCAGGTCCATGTTCCAGAGAGTCTGACTCCGTTCAGGAATGGGGGCCCAAAAGCTTACAGACAAAACGGTTCACATGCTAGAGCCAAATTCACAGGAAGAAAATTCAACATGCCACATTTGCTTCAGAAACAGCCAGAAGCTTCTGTTTACCGCAGTGAGCATTTCATTCTATCTGTTCTCTTTGACTTTCAAATCATATCAAATCCAATTTTATTGATCACATACACATATTCAGCAGATGTTATTGCGGGCATAGCGAAATGCTTGTGTTCCTACAGTAGCTCCAATAGTGCAGTAGTATCTTACATTTCACAACAGTACACACAAATCTAAAAATAAATGAATGGAATTAAGAAATATATAAATATTACGACGATCAATGTCGGAGTGGCATTGACTAAATACCGTAGAATAGAATACAGTATATACATATGAGATGAGTAAAGCAGTATGTAAACATTATTAAAGTGACTAGTTAGTAAATACAGTAGAATAGAATTCAGTACATACATATGAGATGAGTAAAGCAGCATGTAAACATTATTAAAGTGACTAGTTAGTAAATACAGTAGAAGAGAATACAGTATATACATATGAGATGAGTAAAGCAGTATGTAAACATTATTAAAGTGACTAGTTAGTAAATACAGTAGAATATAATACAGTACATACATATGAGATGAGTAAAGCAGTATGTAAACATTATTAAAGTGACTAGTTAGTAAATACAGTAGAAGAGAATACAGTACATACATATGAGATGAGTAAAGCAGTATGTAAACATTATTAAAGTGACTAGTTAGTAAATACAGTAGAATAGAATACAGTACATACATATGAGATGAGTAAAGCAGGATGTAAACATTATTAAAGTGACTAGTGTTCTGTTACTAAAGTGGCCAGTGATCCAAGTTTATGTAGATAGGGCAGCAGCCTCTAATGTGCAGGGTTGAGTAGCCCGGTGGTAGCCGGCTAGTGATGGCTATTTAACCATCTGGCCCCACTATGACAGGGCCCTCACTTCCTCCATGTAGGCTGTCTCGTCATTGTTGGCCTACTACTGTCGTCTGCAAACATGATGATTGAGTTGGAGGCGTGCGTGTCCACACAGTCATGGGTGAACAAGGAGTACAGGAGAGGGCTGAGCACCTACCCTTGTGGGGACCCTGTGTTGAGGATCAGCGAAGGGGAGGTGTTGTTTCCTACCTTCACCACCTGGGGGCGGCCCGTCAGGAAGTCCAGGATCCAGTTGCACAAGACAGGGTTCAGACCCAGGGCCCTGAGCTTAATGATGAGCTTGGAGGTTACTATGGTGTTGAAGGCTGAGCTATAGTCAATGAACAGCCTTTTCCAGGCTGGCAAAGTACCTCAATGTTATCTATTGTTTTAAATATGCATTTGTCAACTGAATTTGAAAACTGAATCTGAACGCATCTGAGAAGTTGAATAAATTAAACTTTGATAAACTTGAAATTATGGTTTGTAAATTTGATAAACAGACAATAAATGCAATATCTGCCATATTGAAATGGAATATGGAAGTATTGAATTTGAATATTTTGAATATTTAATTGAATTTTAAAAATGAATGCCACTTAATTAAGTTTCCAATCATGAAATAAAAGTTCAATATATGAATTCAATGATTCAATTTTTTCATTACAAATTCAACAATATTACCGCACCTCCATTTGAGACATGAATTGCTGATTCTACAATAAAGTAGTTTTAATCTCTACTTCCTGAATGGGGGGGGGTTCATGACCACTGGCCTCAACCTGCCCCCTTTCCTCCCACTGCCCCCTGTGTTTCACAGACCTCCAGAACCCTGATAGGTGTGACCTCAACTCACCTCTCCCCCGAAGCCCGCCTCTGACACACAGGTATGACATCAGCAGGAAGTGTTGGCTTAGTGGATGTGGGCATCCAGACATCGTAAAAGCTTCTATTTTTAGACCCATGACACTGGATGATGTCACCCGTTGCTGTGGATAACTCAACCCAACACCTCAGGGTGATTCCAGTGGTACTGAGGTGTGAGACCAGGCCAACCTGACCTGTCATCTCAGCCTTCAGGGCAAGACTGGACAGGCTGTAGGGAAAGACACAATGACATGTTAGAGTTGAACCCATTCATGGACTGTGTTCACGTACACACACCACTGGCATAATGTTACATGTACTTCCTGTCATAAATATTGCATGATATTGAATGACACTATTGCCAGAGTTAAGATGGTGTCATTTTTATAAACAGATGTTTCTTCATTATTGTCATTGCCATATGTTATGATCTAGGTCTATGGACAGATGGGTAGATATGTGGACCTGTAGGAAACGGCTCTCATACTTTCCATAGGTATAGTGTGACATTACTGAACTGAACCAATATGTTTAGACGGTCAAAGTGGGGAAAGTATTCAGACCCCTGTGTTGTGAGGGGTAAATGCAACTCAGTGGAGGCCTACTGTTTGTTTATTGACAGTCATGGATTTTTACCCTGCCCTCATGAATCTTCCCATTGATGACAGGCAGAATAATATTGTGACTCTAAAAGGCTGGTGGTACTTCAGTGAGTGTGTGTGTCTGTCTGTGTGAGTGGGTTTGTGCCTGTGTGAGTTTGTCTGTGTGAGTGTGCCTGTGTGAATGTGTCTGTGTGAGTGGGTATGTGCCTGTGTGAGTGTGTGTCTGTGTGTGTCTGTGTGTGTGTCTGTGTGTGTGTGAGTGTGTGTGTGTGTGTGTGTGTGTGTGTGAGTGTGTTTGTGTGTGTGTGTGTGTGTGTGTGTGTCTGTGTGTGTGTGTGTGTGTGTGTGTGTGTGTGTGTGTGTGTGTGTGTGTGTGTGTGTGTGTGTGTGTGTGTGTGTGTGTGTGTGTGTGTGTGTCTGTGTGAGTGTGTGTATGTGTGTGTGTGTGTACATATGTACTGTATGTGTGTTTTGTATCAGTGTCTGTCTGTATGTATGTCAGTCCAACCACTTAACTAACTCATTTAACACACGGTGCCTACAATGATGGGGTCCCCTGTCCCACTACCCGTCTGGTCCAACCCCCTAAAACAAGCCCTCCAAGCCCTCGCCACCGCCGCCCCTGCGGTTTAGTCCAGGACCAAGCACCCATTCACCCTCTCAACCCTGCTATTTATTTTCAGAGGCATTAGGGGAAACACTTGGTGGAGTCGATCAGATCTAAACAGTCACACGTCTTTGTTATTTCAAACACAGGCCTCCTCTCAGCCTCAGCCCGCCTCATCCCGCCTCAGCCCGCCTCAGTCCCATTTTCAGTAATTGTTTCAGTTTTTGGCTTGGTAGAATAACACAACTTGGTACATTTAACACAAGTGGTAAGGGAATCTCTGTGTCAACAAGGGCAGACACCATAAACACTGGGGGGTTTATCTGAGAGGGTTTGTGTTATTCTATGTTTTTCTAAGGCAGGGTAGGAGCCTGCATTAGATGTGTAGGCATGGTGAGATGGGTTAAATAAAATACAGATTGTTTTGTCCCTGATGTTTCAACCATAGTACTGCCCCAGTCACTGTGGTTGCCTCTTCTGTTCTCACGTGTTTCAGACAGTCGCTTCGTCATTATGACATCTACCAAAGAGGCTACATTCACATGCATTCTTTTAGATGGTGTGTCATTAACGTATGTAGATCCCCCTACAGTGGGTGGAAATACCTCATGAGATTAACGTTGGCTGGAGAGAACTCCCCTATCATCTACTTCCACTTCTAGGCTACATCCCAAATGGCATCCTATCCCCTTCACAGTGCACTACCATTGACAAGAGCCCTATGGGCCCAGTGCACTATAAAGGGAACAGGGTGCCATTTGAGACAATCCCTATTGTATACCTTCCTCTCTCATGTGGAAGTTGTCATCTAATCTACGAGCGAACAGCTCTGACCAGCATAACGCTTATCAGAAACTCAATAGAGCGTAATGACTATTTTTAAAGAGACGTCTTGCAGGTACTGAGGTACAGGGGGTGGTGAGTCACTATGTTTTCCATCATGGTAGCATCCCAAATAGCAGCCTATTCCCTATATAGTGCATTACTTTTGATCAGACCCCATAGGGTGCCTTTGGGATGCCTGCCATGACACAGAGGAACCTGATTTTAGAATAGCCACATTCGTTTCACATCACAGGCAGAATTCGATCTGAGTTCAAAAACACCTTGGGTGTTTGCGTTTTGCCTTCCTGCAGTGCCATAAGGGAGGGGTTTGTACTTCTGGGACGTTTCTATAATGCAACAGGTGAGCTAAATGAAGCACTGCTAAAGTCATTTAAATCATTTCAAATGATATTTGAACCCAGGTCTGGTACCATTGGATAAGTAAGACATGTTCTGATGTGACAGAGATAAAGGGGACAGACATTTTGGCCTGTGGGGCTGTGCAGTACACAGAGCCAACATGGTGGCAGTGTTGTACTGTCTGTGGGACACTTGGAACCAACTCTCAGTGCCACTGTCAAACAGTGCCAGAGGTATCACTAACAAAAGCCCATGAACAGATAAACCAACATATCTAGGATCCAGTGTCCCATTCGTATCATAATGAATAAGAATACATGTACAGTGGGGACCTGATCCTAGATCAGCACTTTGCTAATATGGGCCCAACACTATACATGATCCTGAATGGCATGCCAGGTCTAATTATTGTCACTTGTGCTGTGGTCGAGACTACCTAAAGCGAGACAGAGTCTAGACCAATACCGGAGAATATTGAGTCCAAGTGAGGGGGATAAGACCAAGAGACCGAGTGAGGGGGGATAAGACCAAGTCAAGACCGAGACTGAAGTGAGGGGGATAAGACCAAGTCAAGACCGAGACTGAAGTGAGGGGGATAAGACCAAGTCAAGACCGAGACGATAAGACAAGTGAAGTGAGGGGGGGGATAAGACCAAGATCAAAGACCGAGACTAAAGTGAGGGGGGATAAGACCAAGTCAAGACCGAGACTGAAGTGAGGGGGGATAAGACCAAGTCAAGACCGAGACTGAAGTGAGGGGGGATAAGACCAAGTCAAGACCGAGACTGAAGTGAGGGGGGATAAGACCAAGTCAAGACCGAGACTGAAGTGAGGGGGATAAGACCAAGTCAAGACCGAGACTGAAGTGAGGGGGGATAAGACCAAGTCAAGACGAGACGATAAGAATGGGAATGGGAGACGAGGTGGGCGAGTCCAGTGAAGACTGAGACCAGAATAGAGTCCAATTTAAGACGATCATTTTAATTGTGTCAGATCGCCACCATAAAAAGAGTTCAAAATGTCCAATATTTCTGTCAAACATATGAATTCTTTAGCCATTCAGAATGGTGAAAAAATGCATGCTGGGAAATAGAGAGGCACTCTAAAAATGATCACCCGACCAAAAACTTCTCAAAAAATGAACCCCACTCTCCCCAGCTAGTGGAGCAAGGAAATTCAGACAACCACGACAAGGTTTGAGGATACCTTTTTAAAAGTTAAGGACATTAATGTTACCAGTAAAGTAGGAAGCCCAGGTTTCAGTAGGCGATGATAAATACATTGTGGATATTTGGCCTGGCAAAGCGGTTTGATTCGTTGACTGAACGGTGACTGATAATTAAGAGGTTTTTTGTTTTACTTTTGTACTCCACTGGTCTCAAATGGTTGTCAGAGACCGAGTCATGACCGAGGAAAAATGTATCCGAGATCAAGACACTCAATATGTGGTCTGGAGACGGGACTTGGGTACAACAACATTAATTGTCACCCTTTGCATCATAAATGACAAGTAGGAAAAATAAATCAGTGCGTATTTACCCACAGGAAGTGCTTGTTGTCGCTTGTTACTGACAACACCATCTATATTAGCCAATGAAGCATTCAGGAGTGTTCAGAAGTACCATCAATGCCAACAGGGTATCAAAAGCAAACATTATCAAAACTACCCAGCCTGCCTCCTGGCAGTGGCCACCGCTCGGCCTGCCAACAACTCCATAAAATACATACACTGTTAATATAGTGAGAATCACATGAATCAGGAGAACGCCATGGCAGGTCGTGTGTGTGTGTGTGTGTGTGTGTGTGTGTGTGTGTGTGTGTGTGTGTGTGTGTGTGTGTGTGTGTGTGTGTGTGTGTGTGTGTGTGTGCGAGAGAGAGACCTTGGCTCATTCTTCATCGGAGGCTTTCTCTGGACTGGCGCTGGGCACCCAGGGAAGCCAGGGTTGTGTTCATTAGGCACTAAACGAAACATTAAAAGGTTGAAACAGCTGGGGGAAAAAGTTCCTTTTTGCTTTCCGTTGCGTTCTAATGAACACAGCCCAGCTAGGATAAAATGAATGATATTAAAATGAATGATACAGTGGACAGTATTAAAAGCATGTCTGAATGGACTACACTACATACAGTATTAAAAGTAATGGAAAGCATACAGTATTCTGAATGGACTACACTACAGTATTAAAATACAGTATTAAAAGCACGTCTGGATGGACTACACTACATACAGTATTAAAAGCACGTCTGAATGGACTACACTACATACAGTATTAAAAGCACGTCTGAATGGACTACACTACATACAGTATTAAAAGCACGTCTGGATGGACTACACTACATACAGTATTACAGATGGATTAAAAAGCACGTCTGAATGGACTACACTACATACAGTATTAAAAGCACGTCTGAATGGACTACACTACATACAGTATTAAAAGCACGTCTGAATGGACTACACTACATACAGTATTAAAAGCACGTCTGAATGGACTACACTACATACAGTATTACACGTCTGAGTACAGTATACAGTATTAAAAGCACGTCTGAATGGACTACACTACATACAGTATTAAAAGCACGTCTGAATGGACTACACTACATACAGTATTAAAAGCACGTCTGAATGGACTACACTACATACAGTATTAAAAGCACGTCTGAATGGACTACACTACATACAGTATTAAAAGCACGTCTGAATGGACTACACTACATACAGTATTAAAAGCACGTCTGAATGGACTACACTACATACAGTATTAAAAGCACGTCTGAATGGACTACACTACATACAGTATTAAAAGCACGTCTGGATGGACTACACTACATACAGTATTAAAAGCACGTCTGAATGGACTACACTACATACAGTATTAAAAGCACGTCTGAATGGACTACACTACATACAGTATTAAAAGCACGTCTGAATGGACTACACTACATACAGTATTAAAAGCACGTCTGAATGGACTACACTACTACATAAAAGCACGTATTAAAAGCACGTCTGAATGGACTACACTACATACAGTATTAAAAGCACGTCTGGATGGACTACACTACATACAGTATTAAAAGCACGTCTGAATGGACTACACTACATACAGTATTAAAAGCACGTCTGAATGGACTACACTACATACAGTATTAATTATATGATTCAACCTACAGTGTATTTGAAAGTATTCGGACCCCTAAACCTTTCCCACATTTTGTTACATTACAGCCTTATTCAAAAATGGAATAAATACAAAATATATCTCATCAATGTACACAATACCCCATAATGACAAAGCGGAAACAGGTTTGAACTTTCCGAATGTATGTCAGACACGCTGAACTTCTCTTTATATGTCTGTTATCACACTCTGGAGTGAGCGACTCCTTTACAAACACCAGATTGTCTCCAAAAAGGTGTTCTTTTACAGGTACTTTTCAACTGTGGCAGTGCCAGACGTGGGTTGACTTAAGGGTCCCGCAAGGCTTGTAACTTATTGTCAGGGACTGGATTGCAGCTAAAATTAGCCATCAGACTCAATTTTATGACCCTCACTGAGGACTCTGGAAATGCCAGGGACTGCCTCCACCATAACATAGTGTTACTCCAGCTTGGCCATATAATGTTGCAATTCAATTCTACCCACATCACTTGTAAGGAGAACGTGTAAAAGTACTAATGGTGGCTTAGGTTTCCCTAAAGTATTGAACTGGTCTGAGAGGGTTGGAAAAACAGTGAAATCCCGGCCTCTTTCATGGGAGGTGACAAAACACACATTTCTCAGTCAGTGACATGACTTCTTAAACTCACTTAAGGCTCTAGTCTAGTGTTATGAAATTATATACTGTACCACATGTAAACTGACACTATACACTGAGGCTGGGACATTTTGAGCACAGAATGCATTTAGGGCTAGGAAACCACTCAAAAACAGCAAGTTCTGAACAAATTCAAAACAGTATAATCAAAAGTAGTATGGGACTTTGGCCGGTATTCAATCCCATCCACGTAAACAGCACATTGTAGCACACTTGACATTTAAAGGTAATTTCCGATTGAGCCTAAATCTGTAGCGTTTCCGAAACATCAGGACAAATCATTTTAAAAGCTGGTCTATGGACTGTCTATTGGCTGCGCTATGGATTGAATCAAGGCCTTTTGTTCCAACTGATGAGTAGTTGACTAGAAGAGAGTAAAAGCAGCTTTGCACTGTTATCACACACTATCCAGGAGCATATCTACGTATCACTCATTTACCTGCCTAAACCATATGAATATCTCTATGTGTATCTGAATACTGTTGTTTGACTAGATCATTATTTCGTTGCTGCCATTTTCTACCAAGGCCTGTGTTTCCATGGAAACCTAACAACTTGTATCTCATAGGCCTGTATTTCTATCACTTTTGCTGAGCTGTGTCGGAATGAACAGTAGCAGCACTGTTCTTACTCTCAATGTCCAAAGTTACCTGAACCCAAATGACCTTCTGATAAAAATGTGGAGGACATTACTAAGTAAAAACCGTGTTCACTCTCCTCTATTCAAACAGAGGTGTTGATTCTAAGGAGAAAATTACACCTCCCACCCACCCCTCTTTTTTTATTGAATATGAAAACAGCCCAAATCGTTCTATTACAGACCTATACTTAGGATGCCTCCCAATTGGCACCATATCCCCTACAAAGTGTGTTATTTTTTACCAGGGCCCCTATAGGGCTGAGGTCAGAAATAGTGCACTATATAGAGAATAGGGTGCCATTAAAGCCTTAGTCCAGAACATGTGGCCACTCTAGTAATTATCAAAGATGGTTTAAGTAATTGACTCCCCCTTTCCTCTTTTGGCAGAGACGTGTGTCCCTACACCGCCCCTCTATCTGAACAACAGCGGCTGCTTGTAAAATAATAGACCATCAGCCAGTAATAATTTGCAGTCCAAACAGGCCTGGCGCACTCTGACGTTGACTGGAGACCTTGTATTGGCTGGTGCTGCTGCTGCCTGGTAACACTCTGTCTGTCCAACCCTAGCACACTGTCAGTGCCCTGGGTTTAAGCCATAAGCACCTCTCTCTCTCTCTCTCTCTCTCTCTCTCTTTCTTTCTCCTTCTGTCCCCCCCTCTCCCTCTCTCTTTCTCTGTATCTCTCTCCACTATCGGCACCAGTCTGCCTGTCTTTTCTCTCTCTCTCTCTTTCTGTCCTCCCTTCTCTCTCTTTTCTCTGTCTCTGTCTCCATCGGCACCAGTCTGTCTGTCTCTCTGTCTTTCTCTCTCTCTTTCTGTCTCTCTCCCCCTCTCTCTCTCTCGCTCTCTCTTTTTCGCCCTCTCTCTCTCTATCTTTCGGAGACTGAGAAGCTGAGGTCTGCCCAACCAAAGCTAGCCTACAAGATTCCCATTTGGGTCAATAAATATATGATTGATTGGTTTTTTAATTTCCCTCCCATTGCTGCACTCTACTGAGTCAGTTTGGGTCAGGTTCTCAGACGGCAGTATGGAACCCTGTGTTCCTGTGGTTGGCGAGGCTGCATGCCTTATGGCACAGCCTCTGGTCTTGTCCGTCCATGGCATTGGTACCATTGGCACCGATCTTGCCCACACCCAGGGTTATGGGCCGCAGGCTTGACCACTCTCATCCTCTCTCCTCTCTGACCAATCATTACAAACTGCAACAGAACGGACCACACACACTCATAACCTCTCACTATGGAGCATGCAGAGGCACACTAGCACAGAGGCACACTAGCATGGAGGCATGCACAGAGGCACACTAGCACAGAGGCACACTAGCACAGAGGCACACTAGCACAGAGGCACACTAGCACAGAGGCACAGAGGCACACTAGCACAGAGGCACACTAGCACAGAGGCACACTAGCACAGAGGGCACTAGCACAGACACTACACAGAGGCACACTAGCACAGAGGCACACTAGCACAGAGGCACACTAGCACAGCAAACACAGACACACACACAGAGGCAAACACAGAGGCACATAGCACAACGCACACACACAGAAACACACAACTGTGTATGCACAAACCCACGCACACACATGCACAAACCCACGCACACACATGCACACAACCACACACACATGATGTCAGGTCTTGCCCCAGACACCCGTATGGAGGCATGCTCAGGGCCACACTGGCACACACACACACACACACACACACACCCAGCCGTAGCAGAGGACATGAAGTGGGACACTGTATTAGCAGTGGCGGGAGGTGAAACGTGGAGACTGAAACGTGGTGAATGTAACCTGTTTGTAATGTAGAGTTATCCTATGATTCAGTGAGCCGTAGGTGCCTGCATGCAACAATACAGTCTGCACTGATAAGTAGAAGGTGTTAAAAATACTTGCCTCAGTTCTCCCTCAAGTTAGTTTGCAACTGGATGCTTCCCTATGAGGTATGTTTTTAATTAGAAAGATGATGTGGCCTGGCTGGCCTATCCATAAAGCTGCTGACTCCAGCACATGACTACACCATCAGCATAGGTCTGAATCAGGCCTACTGCTCTTTGACAAAAACCTCTCTCTGTCTTTCCTCACTGGCATCCTCTCACTATCAAGCATTTCGCTACACTGCATTAACATCTGCTAACCATGTGTATGTGACAAATAAAATTTGATTTGATATCTGGTCAATAACATCTGAAAACCCCTCGTTAAAATATATTTAAAACATATTTTGAAAGATGATCTTATAATGTTCCAGTATTAGCTACTGTATGAGGTTATTAGGCAACACTTAACACATACCCCAGACACCGTGGCCTACTCACAGTAGTGAGTGTGGAAAGAGGGGGAGAGAAAGGCTGTTTGTACAGCATGACAATGTCTACATTACCGGACTCTGTGGGGAGTACAGTGTGTATATAATGGCCAGGTCATACAGTAGCTGACCACTCGGTGACAGATGGCAGCTGACAGGCAGCAGGGACATTTTTACATGTTAACACCCTGTGGATGGGTCGTAGTTTGTAATGGCTCTAAAATAGTTATATTTGGATATTTGGGGGTTGTTTCGGGAGGTGTGGGCTATTTGGGGTAGTTTGGGGTATTTTAAGGTTGTTTTGGGTAGTTTGGGGTTGTTTATTGTAGTTAGGGGTAGTTTGGGGTAGTTTGGGGTTGTTTGGGGTAGTTTGGGGGTTGCTTGGGGCAGTTTGGGGTTGTTTAGTGTAGTTTGGGGGTAATTTTGGGTTGTTTGGGGTAGTTAGGGGGTTGCTTGCGGTAGTTTGGGGTATTTTAGGATTGTTTGGAGTAGTTTTAGGTAGTTTGGGGTATTTTAGGGTTGTTTAGTGTAAATAAAATAGTTCTCATCAGTTCTCTGCTGTTGAAGGAGTTTATTAAGCAGATAGACTAATCAATGGAATCAACATACTCTCAAGAAGTCCATAGGTCTATAGCACACTTTTACTTATTCATGTAGCTAACCCGATCAAACTTTTTAAAACAGATTAAATTAGATATCACATATTATCCACAAGAATTATAATGTCATCAAGAAAAGGGTGAATATCAAAATGGAGATGGAAGTTCTGTGGTGTAGTCATATTGCTCTGTAAAGGGCTCTGCTTTGTACAGTAGGCTATTAAACTCTCTGCTGTGAGTGCAGCTCTCCAGAGCACCTCATTAGCCGAAAGCCCAAGGCACCAATCAGCCTGTAAAGCACTTGTCCTTTCTCAGTCAGAGTGTTGAACAGAGTCCATCCGGCAAGCAGTAGTGAGCTCAGCCCAGAAAGGTAAACATCTTTACAAACGCTCCCTCAAGGACAACCAGGCTGCCGGGCCTTCCTAGCCCACTAAACCCCCCACAATCCCACTCTCACTGGGCCAGATTTACAGCCTTGTCTGGCTGCTGGAGGCTGGGATGGGGTGGTGGACTGTTGTGCTAGTCTTCAAAGTTAGCATTCAGGCTTAACAAAAACACTGCTGCTTTCACCATCAACAGGAGCAGGTGTGTCCTGTGGGACCGGGGGAGACGGGGAGACAGGGGGGGGGGGCAGGGGTTCGGCCCTCTGCTGCCCCTGTTCCCCTTCACTTGATTCAGGGTGCGAGGGAGTGCGAGGGAGGGAGCGGGAGACACGAGGCCCCTGGTCTCAGTGTGAGTAAGAGCAAGTGTTCAGGCCCGCTGACGTTTCCCTCCTCCCTTGGCCTGGCCTCCGTTTGACTCCCATTGATCTATATTAGAAACCGTGTGCGTTGAGTCTCTGGTTGGACTGGTTTCACTGGTGCGGCTGCTGCGAGCCTAGTGCGTCCTGCACTTCAAAAGCAGAGGCGAATGCACAGTGTAAACAGCTATGCCAATCCCTCTAAATATTAGGAAAGGGGATGAAAGGAGAGGGATCAAAAAACAACATGTCCGCCAACGCGAATCAAAAGACCTTTCATATCTAGGGCCAGAGATGTGTGTGAGTGTGTGTGTGTGTGCATGCGTGGGTGCGTGGGTGCGTGGGTGCGTGTGTGTGCATGTGACAGGCCCCTCTCAAATAGCCAGCTATCTGTATGTGTTTTCTCACCGTTTCGACATAAACAAGGCCAACATTAGATGTAATGAACAGGAAAATGAGTCTGATGAGAGAGAAATCATAATTTATCTTGGAAGCACATCATAAACAATATGCAATATGCTTTTTTCACCTGCATTTAGATTCACTAATTAGCATATTGTTGTCAATTAGTAAGGATTCATTCGACATTATAGGTCACATTAATAATGAACTAGATAGGCTAGACATTTGAACAGAAAGGGATGATTACTGCTCATTTCCAATCATGCTATGGTGTCTTGGATAGCAACTGTGCCAGGTCATTTGGATTAGTAGTAGTAGCTACCTGTCCACAACGACCAATTAAGGGCCCTTTTGTTTGGCAGTAGTAGTAGTAGTAGTAGGGGTAGTAGTAGTAGGGGTAGTAGCAGTAGTAGTAG
>NW_027009155.1:0-12500 GCF_036934945.1 Oncorhynchus masou masou | reverse complement strand
CAGTACTGTATGTGGTCATAACAATTGTTGCAATCAGGTGATATTTTTAAGCAAAAATATAAATGAATCCTTCAGTCTGTTTGTGTATTTTGGAATGCTCTCACACCACATGCACAGAGATTAACACTTAAACCCAGTACGATGGCCCGGTAGTCATATACATGTAAAGAAAAGCAAAGAGATTCTGTAGAGTCCCATGCAGGCCAGCTTCCCCTATTCCCAGTAGAACGACCAAGCAGAAGAAGAAACTGTAGAGTCCCATGCAGGCCAGCTTCCCCTATTCCCAGTAGAATGACCAGGCAGAAGAAGAAACTGTAGAGTCCCATGCAGGCCAGCTTCCCCTATTCCCAGTAGAACGACCAGGCAGAAGAAGAAACTGTAGAGTCCCATGCAGGCCAGCTTCCCTATTCCCAGTAGAATGACCAGGCAGAAGAAGAAACTGTAGATCCCATCAGGCCAGCTTCCCCTATTCCCAGTAGAACGACCAGGCAGAAGAAGAAACTGTAGAGCCCCATGCAGGCCAGCTTCCCCTATTCCCAGTAGAACGACCAGGCAGAAGAAGAAACTGTAGAGTCCCATGCAGGCCAGCTTCCCCTATTCCCAGTAGAATGACCAGGCAGAAGAAGAAACTGTAGAGTCCCATGCAGGCCAGCTTCCCCTATTCCCAGTAGAACGACCAGGCAGAAGAAGAAACTGTAGAGCCCATGCAGAGCTTCCCCTATTGACCAGGCAGAAGAAGAAACTGTAGAGTCCCATGCAGGCCAGCTTCCCCTATTCCCAGTAGAATGACCAGGCAGAAGAAGAAAAAGCCCCTGCAGGCCAGCTTCCCCTATTCCCAGTAGAACGACCAGGCAGAAGAAGAAACTGTAGAGCCCCATGCAGGCCAGCTTCCCCTATTCCCAGTAGAATGACCAGGCAGAAGAAGAAACTGTAGAGCCCCATGCAGGCCAGCTTCCCCTATTCCCAGTAGAACGACCAGGCAGAAGAAGAAACTGTAGAGCCCCATGCAGGCCAGCTTCCCCTATTCCCAGTAGAATGACCAGGCAGAAGAAGAAACTGTAGAGTCCCATGCAGGCCAGCTTCCCCTATTCCCAGTAGAATGACCAGGCAGAAGAAGAAACTGTAGAGTCCCATGCAGGCCAGCTTCCCCTATTCCCAGTAGAACGACCAAGCAGAAGAAGAAACTGTAGAGTCCCATGCAGGCCAGCTTCCCTATTCCCAGTAGAACGACCAAGCAGAAGAAGAAACTGTAGAGCCCCATGCAGGCCAGCTTCCCCTATTGCAGGCCAGAAGAAGAAACTGTAGAGTCCCATGCAGGCCAGCTTCCCCTATTCCCAGTAGAACGACCAGGCAGAAGAAGAAACTGTAGAGTCCCATGCAGGCCAGCTTCCCAGTGACCAGGCAGAAGAAGAAACTGTAGAGCCCCATGCAGGCCAGCTTCCCTATTCCCAGTAGAACGACCAGGCAGAAGAAGAAACTGTAGAGTCCCATGCAGGCCAGCTTCCCTATTCCCAGTAGAACGACCAGGCAGAAGAAGAAACTGTAGAGTCCCATGCAGGCCAGCTTCCCTATTCCCAGTAGAACGACCAGGCAGAAGAAGAAACTGTAGAGTCCCATGCAGGCCAGCTTCCCCTATTCCCAGTAGAATGACCAGGCAGAAGAAGAAACTGTAGAGTCCCATGCAGGCCAGCTTCCCCTATTCCCAGTAGAACGACCAGGCAGAAGAAGAAACTGTCCCATGCAGGAGCCTATTCCCAGTAGAACGACCAGGCAGAAGAAGAAACAACCATGCAAGACAGCTTCCCATTGTCACTGTAGAGCCACGCGGGGGGAAGAACAACCACGACCATGTCACTTGATTTTTCAGGGAAGCGACAAAAAAAACACAATCTGACGACAAGTCTTCAGGAATGGCTTTCAGATCAGAGGCTGAAAAACGTATCTTTCCTGCTCACTTATCGCTTCTCTCATCCCTGGCGACCCAAGACTCCGGGAGAACTGGGGTCTGAAGGTGTAAGGGAAGCAGCGGAGGAGCACTCCTCCTTGGAGTCAGGTGGGGTTCTGGTTGCCACTCTCCCCAATGTGTAAGTGTTGACTTTCACCTCACAATCTGCCTCCATTTCCCACGCTCCTACTTACTGTGTACAACAAGAAAGATTGATGACCTTAGGGAGCGGACATCAATTTCAATGGCTAAAGCAGGCAGCCAGCTTGCAACCTTGGACGGTGCAGGGATTAAATCAAAATGAAAGGTATTCAGTAGTCGTAAATGCTTGGCTACTTCTCCTCATAAGACTCTCGGAGATAGATGCATTGACAGAGGCAGGTGTTTGCTGCTGCATGTACAGCATGCTGACTGTGTGTGTTCAATAGGCCGTTGCTGAAGGAAAAGTTGTTAGTGAAAGGTTTTAGTTAATGGTTCAACTTCACTGGGAGGTCACTAAATAGCCACAGAGGACAAGGCTCTACTGGGAGCAACTACAGGAACCTGTAAGGTTACCCTTAAGCCAGAGCTGGTCCACAAGCAGAGTGGCAACCTTCCGCTAGTGTTCATCTCCCTCACTCGGACCAGACCTGGGCCTTATGATGTGATGCACTGAGCCCAATATGCCACTAAACAACCAGATCTGACCGGCAGTTGTCTGATTTAAGGGGGATGATTTGTGCTGGAGACAGCGCCCACGTCATTGTTTTATTGGTGCATTGATCCTAGGAGAATACAAGGATATTATTCAGTACAGCCCAATGATTACTTTAGATGCTTTACATACTCATACATTTACATGGAAGATAACAACAAGCAGCCAGGTGTGTTAACAGTCTTTTGACCGATGGAAATGTGCAGGCAGAGTGGGAAACGATGAACTGCAGGTGAAGAACAGTGAAAATAAATATAACTTCCTCATTTGAGAGTTAACTAGGCAAATATTTGTCAGTTAACATTGAGAAAATAAGATACATTTGCAGATGTCCTATTTTCTTATCTAAACCAACAAGCAAAAGTGTTGAAAACAGACAACAACCCTGCGCACCTGTTGCTCATTCCCCCACCTTCATTTGTGTATTCAAATAACTCAAAAATACCATAGCTGCATGCAATGCGATACATTTAGCAGAATGCCAAGCATCTACCTGTCTTTGAAATGTTGCAATTGTTCATTCACTGACAACAAAAGTTGCCCTCAATGACATGACCCTGTCTTGACACATTCAGTGCCTTCGGAAAGTGTTCTGACCCCTTGACTGTTTTCCACATTTGTTACGTTGCAGCCTTATTCTACAATAGATTGAATTGTTTTATTCCCTCATCAATCTACACATTACCCCATAATGACAAAGCAAAACCAGGTTTTTAGAAATGTTTGCTAATTTATAGAGAAAACCCCCCTCCGAAAAAATGACGTTTACTTAATTATTCAGACCCTTTACTCAGTACTTTGCTGAAGCACCTTTGGCAGCGATTACAGCCTCGAGTCCTCTTGGGTATGATGCTACAAGCTTGACACGCCTGTATTTGAGGAATTTCTCTCATTCTTCTCTGCACATCCTCTCAAGCTCTGTCAGGTTGGATGGGGAGCGTTGATGCACTGCTATTTTCAGGTGTCTACAGATATGTTAGATCAATTTCATGTCCGGGCTCTGGCTGGGCCACTCAAGGACATTCAGTGACTTGTCCCGAAGCTACTCGTGCGTTTTCTTGGCTGTGTGCTTAGGGTCGTTGATCTGTTGGAAGGTGAACCTTCGCCACAGTCTGAGGTACTGAGAGCCCTGGAGCAGGTTTTCATCAAGGATCGCTCTGTACTTTGCTCTGTTCCTCTTACCCTCGATCCTGACTAGTCTCCCAGTCCCTGTAGCTCAAAAACATCCCCACAGGATGATGCTGCCACCACCATGCTTCACCATAGGGATGGTGCCAGGTTTCCTCCAGACACTTGCTATTCAAACCAAATAGTTCAATCTTGGTTTTATCAGATCAGAGAATCTTGTTTCTCGTGGCCACTCTACCATAAAGGCCTGATAGGAATAGTCTTGGTGGTTCCAAACATCTTCCATTTAAGATTAATGGAGGGCTTTGTATTTTTGTGGACCTTCAATGCTGCAGACATTTTTATGTATGACACAATCCTGTCTCGGAACTCTACGGACAATTCCTTACACCTCACAGCTTGGTTTTTACTGTGACGTGCACTGTCAACTGTGGGACCTTTTATGGACAGTTGTGTACCTTTCATGTCCAATCAATTGAATTTACCACAGGTGGACTCCAATCAAGTTGTAGGAACATCTCAAAGATGATCAATGGGAACAGGATGCATCTGATCTCAATTTCCAATGTCAGAGGGTCTGAATACCTATGTAAATAATGTATTTCTGTTTTGTTTTTCTAAAAACCTGTTTTCACTTTGTCATTATGTGGATTTATGTGTAGATTGCTGAGGATTTAATTAAAAAAAAAATCAATTTTAGAATAAGGCTGTAACGCAACATTTGTGAAAAGTCAAGGGTTCTGAATACTCCGAATGCACTGTAAATGTTGATGGTATCTAAGATACTATGTCTCATAATCAATATTATATAACAGGCTTAAACTTAACGAGTTGGTAACATAGCAACCAGACATGATAAACAGCCATAATAAATTACACTTATCAATCACGACTCTGGAGTTAGTGATTCTGTATCAGTTAATTGCAACGGACAACGTAATTATATTTATGGTAATGCCAGCTGCAGGGGGGATCGCTCATGGTTTCTATTGTCACTATATAGTAGTAACCGCGGAGCTATCAACATGTCATTTGTAATGCTAACAACACCACAGATTATATACTTTGTATTGGTAACAAAACCACAGATGATGTTTGCCCTTGTATAATATAAAAGAACCACAGAACCATGTATCTGTCCACCTCACTGCTTAGTACATGAGGCTACAGATAAAATACCACAGATGATATCACATTCAGAAACACAAATGTTTGCAGATGACAAAAGCATTGGAACTGAGCAGTGAGTGAGTGAGCAGTGAGTGAGTGCAGTGACGTTGAGTGAGTGAAAACATTTAGTGGAGTGAGTGTGCAGTGGAGTGAAAGCAGTGAGTAGTATAGTGATTCTTCAGTAAATGTACCAGTGCATGATGGTGTCAGTGGATTTAGTGTGTCATAGTGGTTGGGTGTGTCAGTGCCGGTGGGTGGGTGGATAGTTAATTGTGCAGCTAGAGTCAGACAGGATGAGTGAGAGGCAGATGCAGAGGCAGTGGCAGTGGCAGTGGAGTGAGTGAGTGAGTGGTGAGTGGGTGAGTGAGTGAGTGGAGTGAGTCAGTGAGTCAGTGAGTCAGTGAAGTGAGTGTGTCAGTGGAGTGGAGTGAGTGTGTCAGTGGAGTGGAGTGGAGTGTGTCAGTGGAGTGTGTCAGTGGAGTGAGTGTGTCAGTGAGTGGAGTGGAGTGTGTCAGTGGAGTGGAGTGGAGTGGAGTGTGTCAGTGGAGTGTGTCAGTTGAGTAGAGTGGAGTGGTGTGAGTGTGTCAGTGGAGTGGAGTGTGTCAGTGAGTGAGTGGAGTGAGTGTGTCAGTGGAGTGAGTGTGTCAGTGGGGAGTGGAGTGAGTGGAGTGGAGTGTGGAGTGGAGTGGAGTGTGTGGAGTGGAGTGTGTCAGTGGAGTGGAGTGGAGTGGAGTGTGTCAGTGGAGTGGAGTGGAGTGAGTGTGTCAGTGGAGTGGAGTGGAGTGAGTGTGTCAGTGGAGTGAGTGTGTCAGTGGAGTGAGTGGAGTGAGTGTGTCAGTGGAGTGGAGTGAGTGTCAGTGGAGTGGTGGAGTGGGTGGAGTGAGTGGTGTCAGTGGAGTGTGTCAGTGGAGTGAGTGTGTCAGTGGAGTGAGTGTGTCAGTGGATTGAGTGGAGTGAGTGTGTCAGTGGAGTGGAGTGAGTGTTTCGGTGGAGTGGAGTGGAGTGGAGTGGAGTGGTGTGAGTGTGAGTGTGTCAGTGGAGTGGAGTGGAGTGAGTGTGTCAGTGGAGTGAGTGTGTGAGTGGAGTGGAGTGGAGTGGAGTGTGTCAGTGGAGTGGAGTGGAGTGGACAGGCCTGGTCTGGAATGTGTCTTTCCAAGTGGTTTATGGTTTCATCATTAGATTTGGTGGACTGATCTCCCTGCCCCCGCCCTCTGGATACTAGGGTGGAGTGGATCCTAGGAGTGTGATCATAGGTGGAGGGACCCTCTCTGATCCCCATCCATATTCCCCTGTCATACATAACCCTAATCCTAACACTGTCATACTCACAGGATGTTCAGATCGTATTGCCTCTACCCTCCACCCCTCAGGCCTGGTCTGCCCTCCACCCCTCTGCCCTCTGCCCTCCACCCCTCTGCCCTCCACCCCTCTACCCTCCATACCTCCACCCTTCATTATCTACCATCCATTAGATTTGCCCTCCAACCCTCTACCATCCACACCTCCACCATTTCCCCTACCCTCCACCCCTCTGCCCTCCACCCCTCTACTCCACCCTCTGCCCTCCACCCCTCTGGCTCCACCCTCTGCCATCCACCCTCTGCCCTCCATACCCTCCACCCTCTGCACTCCATACCCTCCACCCCTCTGCCCTCCATACCCTCCACCCCTCTGCCCTCCACCCTCTGCCCCACCCCTCTACCCTCCACCCCTCTACCCTTCACCAGTCTGCCTTCTCTCCACCCTCTGACCCTCCACCCCACCCTCCAGGTCCACCCCTCTGCCCTCCACCCCTCACCGTCCACCCTCTGCCCTCCACCCTCTGCCCTCCACCCTCTGCCCTCCACCCCCTCTACCCTCCACCGCTCTACCCTCCACCCCTCTGCCCTCCATCCCCATCCATCTGCCCTCCACCCTCTGCCCTCCACCCCTCTACCCTCCACCCTCTGCCCTAACCCTCCACCCTCTGCCCTCCACCCCCTACCCTCCACCCCTCTGCCCTCCACCCCTCTACCCTCCACAGGATGTACCCTCCACCCCTCTGCCCTCCACCCCTCTGCCCTCCACCCCTCTTCCATCCCTCTGCCCTCCACCCCCTCCACCCTCTGCCCTCCACCCCTCTGCCCTCCACCCCCTCTACCCTCCACCCCTCTACCCTCCACCCCTCTACCCTCCACCCCTCTACCCTCCACCCCTCTGCCCTCCACTGATCGCCTCAGATTAAACAAACCTAATATCGTACACTGGCTCTGTAAGAGTGAATATAGGTTTCTTCCCAAGAGGGTGGCTGTAGTGGATGTTTTCAAACATTTGGAGGGGACATTTTACGTAAGCAAATGGCATAGAGAAACGCACAATTGCATGTCATGGACTGTGTAGTTTACTAATGTCTGGTTGAATTACTGCCACCTCATAATGCACATTGTCTGAAAAAAGTTACAAATGGAATCGTGCTACAGATTAAAATGACTTTTATGGTTGTTTTGCAGATATCTTACGAAATTGTTAATGATTTCGTAAGCTCATCGGGTATGCAGTGATTTTTTGTTATGGTGGTTAAATGTGCTTTGTTTTGGTTTTACACAAGGTCAAGGATCAATAAGTTGCAGGTAAACCAAAGAGTACCTTTAGACAGAGACTAACATCAAAGGAAAGTGTTATTATACAAGATTGTTGCTATAGTGAAACTCACGCCCTTTGACATAGTGAAGTAATCAATAATGTATTTATGAGGTGCATCCCATGGCACAAGACTGATTGACTGGTGACCTCAATAAGAGACGTGCCAGAGAACGGGCAGTTGTGAGCATGTGCCAACTTAAAGGTTTGCTGCAATGCACTGTAACCACTCAGAATCTTCTAAGAACTGCTTCGCTCCCATTGGCTATGTTATCATGGCTCCCCCCCTTCTCGCCACATTGAAATATGTTAGCGATTCACTTCTTTTGTCTCCTGGAAGCTCATTGGCTGCCGGGGAACACCTGTTGATGAACAGAAGGCAGTGTTGCTATGCTGACAATGTTTTCTGATGACACGTCCACAGACTGCCGGTGTGGAAACCTTGGCTGCGTCCCAAATGGCACCCTTTCCCTATATAGTGCACTACTTTTGACCAGAGTCCTATGGGACCTGGCCAAAAGTAGTGCACTACATAGGGAATAGGATGCCATATGGGACGCAGACAGAGTCTGATGTAGTAATAACCCTGGCTAGACTGATAATGGCCTGATGAAGGAAGAGAGATCTGAGGAAAGAAGAACAGATCTCTCAGACGATAACGCTCCAACGATGTGGTTAACGTTACTCTGTACCTGTCTTGTCTTTCCTCTGCCGTGCAGCAACGCCTGTTCCTTGGCAAAATAGTCAAATAGCTGAAAATGGAGTGGTCAGTCAGTCCATGCTTAGCATTTTCACAGTTGCTGACCAATGTTGATAATTCAAACCAACGGGAGCACAGTGCATCCTCAGGGTTCATCTCACAGCTAGAGTTGATCAGCATTTTAGCAGACAGTATATCTCCTTAGAAATACGATCAGAATGTTGACAGGAAAATGTGACAGTATCAGTTATACGTTACTATGATGAGTCTGACACTACATACAACATGGAAGCCAAACGTTGCCATGTGAAAGACTCAGTAGTTAGTTTCGTTCCATTCTAACCGGTCCCTAACCCTCACCATGCTATGTGACATAAGTCAAATGTCAGCTGTAGCATATAACTACCTGGGTGAAATGACACTATTCTGACATGCTCCTATTTGGACTTTTATTGAGCTCCTGTGACGAATGTGAAATGTTTCATCTCTCTTCCATGTATCTTGTTACTGTAGAGTGTCATTGACAGTGTGATGGAAAACCCAGAGCCTGACTCCTCCTACGCACCAGTCTTTCAGGAGATAACAACAGTACAGCCACACTGAGGCCTACAGTATGACTGAGAGAGGACCCAGCATTCCTGCTGTCTGCTCCAGTCACAGCCACTGTCTGACAACACAGCAGTGAGACTCATTAAACAAACCGCAAGAGCTCACTACTGATAACCTCTGTTTATTCATTCACATGGACTTCAGACAGCTTTTGTTGTCCGCCGCCTGTCCGCCACAATAACATACATACCACACATTGCTGAGTGAGGAGAGTCTTATGACAACAGAACTATGCAGCAGGTATAGATGCTCAGGGATGGTTGTTTAAGTCACCGCTCAGCCAAACAAAAGGGAATCGTCGAGTGGAGCTGCAAATGGGATTTTCCCCTATGTGACCTTCAAAAGTGACATATAAGTAGTACATAAACCTAGGTGACATAAAACTAGTCCACTAGAGGTCTGACATAAAATAAGAGCCCAGGACTCTAGTCCACTAGAGGTCTGTGTGATTTCATTAGTAGCCCAGGACTCTAGTCCACTAGAGGTCTGTGTCCACTGATTTCACCAGTAGCCCAGGACTCTAGTCCACTAGAGGCCTGTGTGATTTCACCAGTAGCCCAGGACTCTAGTCCACACTGTGTGATTTAGTGGTCTGTGTGATTTCACCAGTAGCCCAGGACTCTAGACCACTAGAGGGTCTGTGTGTGTGATTTCACCAGTAGCCCAGGACTCTAGTCCACTAGAGGTCGTGTGGATTTCACCAGTAGCCCAGGACTCTAGTCCACTAGAGGCCTGTGTGATTTCACCAGTAGCCCAGGACTAGTAGGGAGGCCTGTGTGATTTCACCAGTAGCCCAGGACTCTAGTCTGTGTGATTTCACTACAGGCCTGTGTGATTTCACCAGTAGCCCAGGACTCTAGTCCACTACAGGCCTGTGTGATTTCACCAGTAGCCCAGGACTCTAGTCCACTACAGGCCTGTGTGATTTCACCAGTAGCCCAGGACTCTAGTAGAGGCCTGTGTGATTTCACAGTACAGGCCTGTCCACCGTGATTTCACCAGTAGCCCAGGACTCTAGTCCACTAGAGGCCTAGCCCAGGTGTGATTTCACCAGTAGCCCAGGACTCTAGTCCACTAGAGGTCTGTATGATTTAGGTCTGTGTGATTTCCAGTAGCCCAGGGACTCTAGTCCACTACAGGCCTGTGTGATTTCACCAGTAGCCCAGGACTCTAGTCCACTACAGGCCTGTGTGATTTCCAGGCTGTAATGATTTAAAGGATTCTCTGTCTCTCAGATGGATTTGCTGTAATGTAAAGGATTCTCTGTCTCTCAGATGGAAAACTGGCCAATCAAAACCCCCAGACCTCCAAGTAATCAGACAGGAAGGCTATCAACGCTGACAGGGCTGTTATTTTTAGGGGTTTTATGGGCGACAAGCTTGTCCATTCTCCCTTGTTGACATTTCAAATGTAAAAGTACGTATATAATAAATTGTGCGTTTTACCTTCTTTTTTATGTGGTCGGTATCAAGCTGGGACTGGACGACCACAGACAAGGTACTGAACCACATTGGGAGAAAAATGGACAGTCTTTTTTTAAACAAGACAAATCAAGAACTCAGCTATGTCTACTGACCATGAGGAAACTTTACTACTTCAGAACACCACATGAGACATTTTGACTCCCAGTGTCTGACTCTACATAGTTATTACTATACTTATTTTCCACCATAATTTGCAAATTAATTAATTAAAAATCCTAGAATGTGATTTTCTGGATTTTTTTTCTCATTTTGTCTGTCAAACTTGAAGTGTACCTCTCTCATCTTTTTAAGTTTGAGAACTTGCACAATTGGTGGCTGACTAAATACTTTTTTGCCCCACTGTATATATATATATCAAAACCCCCTATACATATATATATATGTATAAAAGGTCAAATAGTTCAACCTAGGATGGCTTTGCCATAATGTACAGCAAAAAGATTGACCTCTCGTCTGTCCTCCATATTTGAAACATCACCTATCTCACAATAAGCTGCACGGTGTCTATATTAGGACCTGTGTGACTTATATGGACATTGAGAAATGTGTCATTACTGTATGTGGGGGTGAAATGAGCCATCCTTTAACCCCACAACTTGGATAATAAGATCATCTTTCCTAACCTCATCACAACAGCCCTTACACAGTAATTATACACTTTTCACATTCCATGTGTTTTACATTTCCTTTTGGGATCAGTGTGAAATTGAGCATTCTTCCACAACTGTCACACAGTTTACTCACGTGTGGTTTGGGAGGCTAGACCTTTTATCTGAGCATGTGCCGATCAGACAGCGGAAACATTTACCCCCGCAGCTATAAGGGGGACTTTTTCACCTCTCAATGCATCTAGACGGATTCTGGTACATCAAGCCCTTAATGTAAGACCAGCCAATCCAAATGTGTGTCACTGGTGTGACAAACACATGTATTTCAAATGGACTTTGTGCTGATGGTACTGATGGTGAGAAAGCAAACACAGGCCTTGGCCCGTCAAATATTTGCCAGTCAGTGAATTGGCATGTTGTTGGCTTGCGTCTCCAATCTACTAGTTTCTCTGAGATGGCTGGTGGACATGCTGGCTTATAAAGGTCTCTGTGTGACAGACTGCACCTCCTGTCTACCACAAAACTGTGTTAGCCTGCTGAGCTAAAGCCTAGGTATTAGCTTGAGCCTTGCTAAAGCCTAGGTAAAGCAAGTCTTCTTTTCTCAAAGATTGTTACTCATCACGCAATTATGGTTTACGAAAACCTGCTACATTTGCATATAGAAATTGTATAAACAAATGTGTCGCAATGTTATTGTTATATTATAACAATAATAATTGTAATATTAAACTTTTCTGCCAATTGTGGAACCCTATGATTGTAAATCTAACAAGTAAAACTTTTCCTTGATTCCTTGATTGAAACTTAACAGACAACAGTTAAGTTTGATGTTTATTGTTGAAATGGGTTTCTGTGTAAAGAAACACAGCATATAATTTGCTCCGAATTTGTAGTTTTACACACCTTTTCTCCCCCATACTGGTTTCCTTGTCTAAACGTCTCTAAACTCTCCTCCACCATTCACCACACATCAAATTAACTCAAAAACTAATTTCCTCATAAACCAACCGTTGCATTCACATTGCCTTTCTGTGAGTCAACAAAGATACTATTACCTGACTGCTCTATAATTAGCTGTGTTCCTACCTGGAGGGTGCACACACCCTTTCTCCTACCTCCGACTGTATTTCACTGTAATTACAGCCTTAAACTGTCACCCATCCTCCTGCAGTACACAGTGGTGAGAAGTTCTGATCCACATTTACCCTCAAGTCTCCAGTGCAAAAAAAGGAAAAAAGCACTTTTAAAGTGACAATCAGGGATTTAAACAACAAGAAAGTGGTCACCCGAACACCTTTTTGGGTAAAATCAAAAGTTTAGTTTTAAGCATATTTTTGCGCTATACAGTGTTGATTTACAATTGCACTGTTTACAAAAAATGTGAATAAAATAAGATAAGCTTGTATTTTGAGTTCTGATGGGGTAAGATAAAGAATAAATTACACATATTTAATTTAAAGTTTAAAAAAAAGTGATGTACCAATCCCAGATTGCCCCTTTAAAATGTTCCAGAAGGGTGGAGGGCGTTCTCCTTTTACCATAC
>NW_027009154.1:0-53087 GCF_036934945.1 Oncorhynchus masou masou | reverse complement strand
GGAGAGAGAGAGAGAGAGAGAGATGAGAGAGAGAGATGGAGAGAGAGAGAGATGGAGAGAGAGAGATGGAGAGAGAGAGAGAGAGATGGAGAGAGAGAGAGAGATGGAGAGAGAGAGAGATGGAGAGATGGAGAGAGAGAGAGAGAGATGGAGAGATGGAGAGAGAGAGAGAGAGAGAGAGATGAAGAGAGAGGGATGAAGAGAGAGGGATGAAGAGAGGGAGAGAGATGAAGAGAGAGGGAGAGAGATGAAGAGAGAGGGAGATGAAGAGAAAGAGATGGAGAGAAAGAGATGGAGAGGAAGTTGGAGAGGGAGATGAAGAGAGAGGTGAAGAGAGAGGTGAAGAGAGGTGAAGAGAGAGGTGAAGAGAGAGATGAAGAGAGAGAGATGAGAGATGGGGAGAGAGATGAAGGGAGATGGAGATGTAGAGGGAGAGAGAGAGAGAGATGAAGAGAGGGAGATGTCGAGAGTGAGAGATGAAGAGAGATGAAGGGAGAGAGGGAGATGTAGAGAGAGGGAGATGTAGAGAGATGGAGAGAGAGGGAGATGTAGAGAGATGAAGAGAGAGAGGGAGATGTAGAGAGATGAAGAGAGAGAGGGAGATGTAGAGAGATGAAGAGAGAGAGGGAGATGTAGAGAGAGGGGGATGTAGAGAGATGAAGAGAGAGAAGGAGATGTAGAGAGAGATGAAGGGAGAGGGAGATGTAAAGAGATGAAGAGGGGGAGATGTAGAGAGAGAAGGGGGCCAGGCCCGGGACAGACTGAACACACTGTGCAGAACGTGTCGCACACTGAGACCTAACCTTGGAGTCATCATCATCATCATCAACCTTCTGCAAAACCGTGTCTGACTCCCTCGACCCACAGGGGGACAACAACACAGTGTTTTACTCCCTGGTTAAAGAGACTGACCATCAGTCTAGCACCCCTTAAAGTAGAAACACCAACACACTGTAGAGTGGTCTGTCTCCTATAGCAAGACATTGCATCCCCAAGCTATAGGGAACTTAGTGTGCATGGCATGAAGCACACTTTTACACACAAAAAATGTTTACAAATAAAGTGATAAGCAACCTGTCAACTTCCACAGCGTTTTACTGTCAAAAATACCATCAAATACAGCTCAGGTCTTAAGTGTGTGAGCCGCTGCTAACCATATCTGTGGTGTTTGGGGGTTGGAATGTGAGCCAGGCCAGGCAGGGAACCCATAATGACATGGTTAACTGGCTGTGTGTGTGTATGTGTGTCAGGGGAACAGGAAGAGGCTAGGCCATGGGTCAGTCAGTCAGCCAGCACCACACAGCAGCAGCTTTCCCCAAAGTATTTTTCCAGCTCTTTTTCCAGCTGCGGGGCTATGGAAGGAAGCCCACTCCAATCTGCTCAGGGGGGAGATTGGCGAAGGGCTGGGTGGGGCATGGGGGAGGAAAGAGGTGGCGGGGGCACAGTCCGGTTATAGACTGAAGCATGGTGGGTATTTTGAGCGCTCTGGCGAGGACCTCTTGAAGAGAGAGGGCCTCTCCGCTCTCCAAGCGGAGTCCATTCATGCAGGAAAAATAAGAAAATGTGTGCAAAATTCCTAATAATAAATATGCATATACACCAAAATACACACACCCTCATATTTGTATGCAGAGAAAATCCTCATTTTATATATATATATATATATATATATATATATATATATATATATATATATATATATATATATATATATATATAACATTTCTTTAACCTTTATTTAACTAGGCAGATCAGTGAAGAACAAATTCTTATTTTTAATGACAGCCTGCAGGGGAACAGTGGGTTAACTGCCTTGTTCAGGGTCAGAAAGACTGATTTTTACCTTGTTAGCTCGGGGATCCCATCTAGCAACATTTCAGTTACTGGCCCAACACTCTAACCACTAGGCTACCTGCTGGTTACTAGTCCAACGCTCTAACCACTAGGCTACCTGCTGGTTACTAGTCCAACGCTCTAACCACTAGGCTACCTGCTGGTTACTGGCCCAACACTCTAACCACTAGGCTACCTGCTGGTTACTAGGCCAACGCTCTAACCACTAGGCTACCTGCTGGTTACTGGCCCAACACTCTAACCACTAGGCTACCTGCTGGTTACTAGTCCAACGCTCTAACCACTAGGCTACCTGCTGGTTACTAGTCCAACGCTCTAACCACTAGGCTACCTGCCGTCCCAACGCTCTAACCACTAGGCTACCTGCTGGTTACTAGGCCAACGCTCTAACCACTAGGCTACCTGCTGGTCACTAGTCCAACGCTCTAACCACTAGGCTACCTGCCGTCCCAACGCTCTAACCACTAGGCTACCTGCTGGTTACTAGTCCAACGCTCTAACCACTAGGCTACCTGCTGGTTACTAGTCCAACGCTCTAACCACTAGGCTACCTGCTGGTTACTAGTCCAACGCTCTAACCACTAGGCTACCTGCTGGTTACTAGTCCAACGGTCTAACCACTAGGCTACCTGCTGGTTACTAGTCCAACGGTCTAACCACTAGGCTACCTGCTGGTTACCCAACGGTCTAACCACTAGGCTACCTGCTGGTTACTAGTCCAACGGTCTAACCACTAGGCTACCTGCTGGTTACTAGTCCAACGGTCTAACCACTAGGCTACCTGCTGGTTACTAGTCCAATGGTCTAACCACTAGGCTACCTGCTGGTTACTAGTCCAATGGTCTAACCACTAGGCTACCTGCTGGTTACTAGTCCAACACTCTAACCACTAGACTACCTGCTGGTTACTAGTCCAACACTCTAACCACTAGGCTACCTGCTGGTTACTAGTCCAACACTCTAACCACTAGGCTACCTGCTGGTTACTAGTCCAACACTCTAACCACTAGGCTACCTGCTGGTTACTAGTCCAACACTCTAACCACTAGGCTACCTGCCGTCCCAACGCTCTAACCACTAGGCTACCTGCTGGTTACTAGTCCAACACTCTAACCACTAGGCTACCTGCTGGTTACTAGTCCAACACTAACCACTAGGCTACCTGCTGGTTACTAGTCCAACACTCTAACCACTAGGCTACCTGCTGGTTACTAGTCCAACGCTCAAACCACTAGGCTACCTGCTGGTTACTAGTCCAACACTCAAACCACTAGGCTATCTGCTGGTTACTAGTCCAATGCTCAAACCACTAGGCTACCTGCTGGTTACTAGTCCAATGCTCTAACCACTAGGCTACTTGCTGGTTACTAGTCCAATGGTCTAACCACTAGGCTACCTGCTGGTTACTAGTCCAACGCTCAAACCACTAGGCTACCTGCTGGTTACTAGTCCAATGCTCAAACCACTAGGCTACCTGCTGGTTACTAGTCCAATGCTCTAACCACTAGGCTACTTGCTGGTTACTAGTCCAATGGTTTAACCACTAGGCTACCTGCTGGTTACTAGTCCAACGTTCAAACCACTAGGCTACCTGCTGGTTACTGGTTCAACGCTCTAACCACTAGGCTACCTGCTGGTTACTATAGTCCAACGCTCTAACCACTAGGCTACCTGCTGGTTACTAGTCCAACGCTCTAACCACTAGGCTACCTGCCGTCCCAACGCTCTAATCACTAGGCTACCTGCCGTCCCAACGCTCTAACCACTAGGCTACCTGCTGGTTACTAGGCCAACGCTCTAACCACTAGGCTACCTGCCGTCCCAACGCTCTAACCACTAGGCTACCTGCTGGTTACTGGTCCAACACTCGAACCACTAGGCTACCTGCTGGTTACTAGTCCAACACTCAAACCACTAGGCTACCTGCTGGTTACTAGTCCAACGCTCTAACCACTAGGCTACCTGCTGGTTACTAGTCCAACGCTCTAACCACTAGGCTACCTGCTGAACGCTCTAACCACTAGGCTACCTGCTGGTTACTAGTCCAATGCTCTAACCACTCGGCTACCTGCTGGTTACTAGGCCAACGCTCAAACCACTAGGCTACCTACCATCCCTACACTCTAACCACTAGGCTACCTACCGTCCCTACACTCTAACCACTAGGTTACCTGCCGTCCCATTGGAGGTAGTGTGCTGTGTTTTCTGTTGTATTAAAGTACCAATCCCCTTGGTGCAGCTTTGTGGCTGGGCTCTCTGCTGAGTCAGCTGCTCAGTGTGTGTGTAATGTGTGTGTGTGTGTGACATAGAGAAGGGGTGAGTTGTGGCTCCACAAATGAAACAACAGACACAGTGACAGAGTGAAAAGGAGAGTGTTAGCTACGTGAAGCTACAAGCTAAATGTTAGCACAGCAGCAACTTGATCAGCCTCAGGTTCATCATCTAGATGCTCGCTTGACTGTCACACTAGATTGTCTAAGTGGGAAATACCTGGCTTGTGGCCATTCAGAGTAGCACTTTAGCTACAGAATGCATTGTTGTGGTGATATCTGGAATGATTACGGGCAACCTGACCTATTATCAAGCTGCTACTGTGAAATGGTAAGACCCGAGAGCAGAGAGGAAAACATTCCACAAGGGCCACAGACAGAATGAGAGAAGAGGATAGTTACCTGCATCCACGTCAGCTAGTTACAAATGCAGACAAGAACAAAGAGAGGAAATAAAAGAAAATCCAAGGTGCAGGCAAGTTTTATTCTCAGTTCAAATTAAACACACACACAGACAGACAGACAGACACAGACAGACAGAGAGAGACAGACAGAGACAGACAGACAGACAGAGAGAGAGAGACAGAGACAGAGAGACAGAGAGACACAACTATCCTGCTTCATGCTATCTACATTGGGCCCTTACGTTGTGTTAACATGGCAGCCAGCACATTGTGTTGACGTTGTGAGAACGTTGTGACAACAGCCAGCTGTGTTTGGGTTGGTGTTCTATAACCTATCATAATGTGTCCATTCATACGCTGTGTGTCTGAGAGGACCTGAGAGAGACCACCACAGCAGTCAGTACGAGCTGCCGTTCCCTCTGCAGACTCCAGTCTACACACTAAGAATAGGCCTGGTTGGCGGCTCTGTGTGGTTCGGTGGTTACTAGGCCGTGGGAGCAACTACAGCAGCCTACAACTCAATCAATTTCCAGGAGAATTGGGGACCGTCTTGGGAGCATCCATTTTTAGATGGTGGTTAAGACAGCGTGTGTGTGATCAAGCAGGGATTTTCTATTTTTGTTAGGCCATTGGTCATGGAACAATTATATCAAAGAGACAGAGTTCTTTTGGGTGGAAACACTTCCTCGATGGGCGGCGGTGCCAAGAATTTGCCAGGATCAAAGACCTAAGGCTTGTCGTTTTGACTTCGCTAAAACACATTCTGCCTTCAAATGCTGGATTGTGTTGCTCTTGGCAGCTGACTGTTATAATCAAGAGGCAAAGAAGCGAAAAACACCCGTTGAGTTGTTGACATTTTTCTTTGTGGATATTCCCTAGCCTGCCACCGGCATGCACAGACTCAAGCCACCAGCTATGAAGAGTGACTTTGTGGATATTCCCTAGCCTGCCACCGGCATGCACAGACTCAAGCCAGCAGCTATGAAGAGTGACTTTGTGGATATTCCCTAGCCTGCCACCGGCATGCACAGACTCAAGCCAGCAGCTATGAAGAGTGACTTTGTGGATATTCCCTAGACTGCCACCGGCATGCACAGACTCAAGCCAGCAGCTATGAAGAGTGACTTTGTGGATATTCCCTAGCCTGCCACCGGCATGCACAGACTCAAGGCACCAGCTATGTAGAGTGACTTTGTGGATATTCCCTAGCCTGCCACCGGCATGCACAGACTCAAGCCAGCAGCTATGAAGAGTGACTTTGTGGATATTCCCTAGCCTGCCACCGGCATGCACAGACTCAAGCCAGCAGCTATGTAGAGTGACTTTGTGGATATTCCCTAGCCTGCCACCGGCATGCACAGACTCAAGCCAGCAGCTATGAAGAGTGACTTTGTGGATATTCCCTAGCCTGCCACCGGCATGCACAGACTCAAGCCAGCAGCTATGAAGAGTGACTTTGTGGATATTCCCTAGCCTGCCACCGGCATGCACAGACTCAAGCCAGCAGCTATGAAGAGTGACTTTGTGATATTCCCTAGCCTGCCACCGGCATGCACAGACTCAAGGCACCAGCTATGAAGAGTGACTTTGTGGACATTCCCTAGCCTGCCACCGGCATGCACAGACTCAAGGCACCAGCTATGTAGAGTGACTTTGTGGATATTCCCTAGCCTGCCACCGGCATGCACAGACTCAAGCCAGCAGCTATGTAGAGTGACTTTGTGGATATTCCCTAGCCTGCCACCGGCATGCACAGACTCAAGCCAGCAGCTATGTAGAGTGACTTTGTGGATATTCCCTAGCCTGCCACCGGCATGCACAGACTCAAGCCAGCAGCTATGTAGAGTGACTTTGTGGATATTCCCTAGCCTGCCACCGGCATGCACAGACTCAAGGCACCAGCTATGAAGAGTGACTTTGTGGATATTCCCTAGCCTGCCACCAGCATGCACAGACTCAAGCCAGCAGCTATGTAGAGTGACTTTGTGGATATTCCCTAGCCTGCCACCGGCATGCACAGACTCAAGCCAGCAGCTATGTAGAGTGACTTTGTGGATATTCCCTAGCCTGCCACCGGCATGCACAGACTCAAGCCAACAGCTATGAAGAGTGACTTTGTGGATATTCCCTAGCCTGCCACCGGCATGCACAGACTCAAGCCAGCAGCTATGTAGAGTGACTTTGTGGATATTCCCTAGCCTGCCACCGGCATGCACAGACTCAAGCCAGCAGCTATGTAGAGTGACTTTGTGGATATTCCCTAGCCTGCCACCGGGATGCACAGACTCAAGCCACCAGCTATGAAGAGTGACTGACAGACAGTGGGACACACGGATCATCCTTCAGTTCTACTCCTGCATGTAAATGTTAAACCTTCCAATAGGTGTCTCAATATTTAGGAGGCTATTCCACTATGAGACTATCGAAGCCCATCTATAGGGCGGTTGGTAGGCTATCAGTTAAGACCATTGGGCCAGTAACCGAAAGGTGCCGGTTTCAAATCCCTGAGCCGACGAGGTTTCAAAAATATGTCAATATGCCCTTGAGCAAGGCACTTAAAGGAACAATTGGGGTTAAGTCTCTCTGGATAAGAGGGACTGCTAAATGACTAAAATGTCAAATGTAAATTTATGAGGCAACGTTTTCTACACAGAGTGTTAGTGCTGAAATATTAACATGCTTAGGTCTCTGAAAGTAGAGCGTGGAGAGGGCTCCGTATGTGGGCGAGCAGAGCTGGCAGGGTGCCTCCTCTAAGCTTCAATAATGGATGCAGAGTATGGCTGTTTGTCTCCTCAGGGCCTGGACCGAACTGATGATGCTAACACGCTAACTCTACATGAAGGGCTGCATCTCAATAGTGTCTGGTGACTTCCTCTCCCAATCTCCTTTCCTTCATCTGCATTGATATGAAGCCACAGGAGAGCTGAAAGCAATAGGACAGATGAGCGATGACTGCCATGTATCTGACTGGTACCTGTCCACTTCTTTTAGACTACTTGCAGCTGAACAAGTGGTGAGGAGATGATTAAAGGAGGAGACGCAGCGTGGTGTGGAGGAGAGGACACTGGACTATTGAGACGCAGCCTGGTGTGGAGGAGAGGACACTGGACTATTGAGACGCAGCCTGGTGTGGAGGAGAGGACACTGGACTATTGAGGCGCAGCCTGGTGTGGAGGAGAGGACACTGGACTATTGAGACGCAGCCTGGTGTGGAGGAGAGGACACTGGACTATTGAGGCGCAGCCTGGTGTGGAGGAGAGGACACTGGACTATTGAGGCGCAGCCTGGTGTGGAGGAGAGGACACTGGACTATTGAGGCGCAGCCTGGTGTGGAGGAGAGGACACTGGACTATTGAGACGCAGCCTGGTGTGGAGGAGAGGACACTGGACTATTGAGGCGCAGCCTGGTGTGGAGGAGAGGACACTGGACTATTGAGGCGCAGCCTGGTGTGGAGGAGAGGACACTGGACTATTGAGGTGCAGCCTGGTGTGGAGGAGAGGACACTGGACTATTGAGGCGCAGCCTGGTGTGGAGGAGAGGACACTGGACTATTGAGACGCAGCCTGGTGTGGAGGAGAGGACACTGGACTATTGAGGCGCAGCTTGGAGTGGAGGAGAGGACACTGGACTATTGAGACGCAGCCTGGTGTGGAGGAGAGGACACTGGACTATTGAGACGCAGCCTGGTGTGGAGGAGAGGACACTGGACTATTGAGACGCAGCCTGGTGTGGAGGAGAGGACACTGGACTATTGAGACGCAGCCTGGTGTGGAGGAGAGGACACTGGACTATTGAGACGCAGCCTGGTGTGGAGGAGAGGACACTGGACTATTGAGACGCAGCCTGGTGTGGAGGAGAGGACACTGGACTATTGAGACGCAGCCTGGTGTGGAGGAGAGGACACTGGACTATTGAGACGCAGCCTGGTGTGGAGGAGAGGACACTGGACTATTGAGACGCAGCCTGGAGGAGAGGACACTGGACTATTGAGACGCAACCTGGAGGAGAGGACACTGGACTATTGAGACGCAGCCTGGTGTGGAGGAGAGGACACTGGACTATTGAGACGCAGCCTGGTGTGGAGGAGAGGACACTGGACTATTGAGACGCAGCCTGGTGTGGAGGAGAGGACACTGGCTATTTATTTTATTTATTTATTTTTTACCTTTATTTAACTAGGCAAGTCAGTTAAGAACAAATTCTTATTTTCAATGACGGCCTAGGAACAAGTGGGTTAACGGCCTTGTTCAGGGGAAGAACGACAGATTTGCACCTTGTCAACTCAGGGGTTTGAACTTGCAACCTTCCGGTTACTAGTCCAACGCTCTAACCACTAGGCTACCCTGCCACCCCGACACAGCCTGGTGTGGAGGAGAGGACACTGGACTATTGAGGCGCAGCTTGGAGTGGAGGAGAGGACACTGGACTATTGAGACGCAGCCTGGTGTGGAGGAGAGGACACTGGACTATTGAGACGCAGCTTGGAGTGGAGGAGAGGACACTGGACTATTGAGACACAGCCTGGTGTGGAGGAGAGGACACTGGACTATTGAGACACAGCCTGGTGTGGAGGAGAGGACACTGGACTATTGAGACGCAGCCTGGAGGAGAGGACACTGCCACAGCCTGGTGTGGAGGAGAGGACACTGGACTATTGAGACACAGCCTGGTGTGGAGGAGAGGACACTGGACTATTGAGACGCAGCCTGGTGTGGAGGAGAGGACACTGGACTATTGAGACGCAACCTGGAGGAGAGGACACTGGACTATTGAGACGCAGCCTGGAGGAGAGGAGAGGACACTGGACTATTGAGACGCAGCCTGGAGGAGAGGACACTGGACTATTGAGACGCAGCCTGGAGGAGAGGACACTGGACTATTGAGACGCAGCCTGGAGGAGAGGAGCCCCTCAGCTTGAGGAGAGGTAACAGGGAGAGAGCAGTAGCTTCAGGACTAACATACTGCTCTCTTCAGCTCCTTGTAGCTGGGTAGTTGGTTAAGCAGGCGGTGTAGTTAAGCATGAGCACGGCACCCTGGTCAATTTGTTAAGGCTTTCTAGGAAGCTTTTCCCTAACCAACCACACCGCTATCGACTGACAGACATGATCTGCATCTGAAATGGAACTCTATTCCCTATATATAGTGCCCTAAAACAAAGTAGTGAAAAGGGTGCCATTTCAGAGTCCTCCACTGACAGGTACAGACACGCACACTGGTAGAGACACACACACACCGGTAGAGACACACACACGCACACACACCGGTACAGACACACCGGTACAGACACACACACACACACCGGTACAGACACACACACACTGGTACAGACACACACACCGGTAGAGACACACACACACACCGGTACAGACACACACACACCGGTACAGACACACACACACCGGTACAGACACACACACACCGGTACAGACACACACACACACCGGTACAGACACACACACACCGGTACAGACACACACACACACCGGAGACACACACACACACCGGTACAGACACACACACACACCGGTACAGACACACACACACACCGGTACAGACACACACACACACCGGTGAGACACACACACACACACCGGAGAGACACACACACACCGTAGAAACACACACACACCGGTAGAGACACACACACACACACCGGTAGAGACACACACACACCGGTAGAGACACACACACCGGTACAGGCACACACACACTGGTACAGACACACACACCGGTAGAGACACACACACACTGGTACAGACACACACACTGGTACAGACACACACACCGGTAGAGACACACACACACACCGGTACAGACAGACACACACCGGTACAGACACACACCGGTACAGACACACACACTGGTACAGACACAAACACACCGGTACAGACACACACACACCGGTACAGACACACACACACTCTGGTACAGACACACACACACACTGGTACAGACACACACACACACTGGTACAGACACACACACACACCGGTACAGACACACACACACCGGTACAGACACACACACACTCTGGTACAGACACACACACACTCTGGTACAGACACACACACACACTGGTACAGACACACACACACTGGTACAGACACACACACACACTGGTACAGACACACACACACACTGGTACAGACACACACACACACTGGTACAGACACACACACACACACTGGTACAGACACACACACACACACTGGTACAGACACACACACACACTGGTAGACAGACACACACACACTGGTACAGACACACACACACACACTGGTACAGACACACACACACACTCTGGTACAGACACACACACACACTGGTACAGACACACACACACACTGGTACAGACACACACACACACTGGTACAGACACACACACACACTGGTACAGACACACACACACACCGGTACAGACACACACACACACCGGTACAGACACACACACACACCGGTACAGACACACACACACCGGTACAGACACACACACACACCGGTACAGACACACACACACACACCGGTACAGACACACACACACACCGGTACAGACACACACACACACCGGTACAGACACACACACACACACCGGTACAGACACACACACACACACCGGTACAGACACACACACACACCGGTACAGACACACACACACCGGTACAGACACACACACACCGGTACAGACACACACACACCGGTACAGACACACACACACCGGTACAGACACACACACACCGGTAGAGACACACACACACCGGTAGAGACACACACACACCGGTGAGACACACACACACCGGTAGAGACACACACACCGGTAGAGACACACACACGGTACAGACACACACACCGGTAGAGACACACACACACCGGTACAGGCACACACACACTGGTACAGACACACACACACTGGTACAGACACACACACACACACCGGTACAGACACACACACACACACCGGTACAGACACACACACACACCGGTACAGACACACACACACACCGGTACAGACACACACACACCGGTACAGACACACACACACCGGTACAGACACACACACACCGGTAGAGACACACACACACCGGTAGAGACACACACACACCGGGGAGACACACACACGGTAGAGACACACACACACCGGTAGAGACACACACACCGGTACAGACACACACACCGGTAGAGACACACACACACCGGTACAGACACACACACACACCGGTACAGGCACACACACACTGGTACAGACACACACACACTGGTACAGACACACACACACTGGTACAGACACACACACCGGTACAGACACACACACCGGTAGAGACACACACACACACCGGTACAGACACACACACACACCGGTACAGACACACACACACCGGTACAGACACACACACACACCGGTACAGACACACACCGGTACAGACACACACCGGTACAGGCACACACACTGGTACAGACACAAACACACCGGTACAGACACACACACACCGGTACAGACACACACACACACTGGTACAGACACACACACACTCTGGTACAGACACACACACACACTGGTACAGACACACACACACTGGTACAGACACACACACACTGGTACAGACACACACACACTGGTACAGACACACACACACTGGTACAGACACACACACACTGGTACAGACACACACACACTCTGGTACAGACACACACACACACACTGGTACAGACACACACACACACTGGTACAGACACACACACACTGGTACAGACACACACACACACTGGTACAGACACACACACACACACTGGTACAGACACACACACACACTGGTACAGACACACACACACACTGGTACAGACACACACACACACACTGGTACAGACACACACACACACTGGTACAGACACACACACACACACTGGTACAGACACACACACACACTGGTACAGACACACACACACACTGGTACAGACACACACACACACTGGTACAGACACACACACACTGGTACAGACACACACACACACTGGTACAGACACACACACACACACTGGTACAGACACACACACACACACTGGTACAGACACACACACACACACTGGTACAGACACACACACACACACTGGTACAGACACACACACACACTGGTACAGACACACACACACACACTGGTACAGACACACACACACACACTGGTACAGACACACACACACACACTGGTACAGACACACACACACACACTGGTACAGACACACACACACACACTGGTACAGACACACACACACACACTGGTACAGACACACACACACACACTGGTACAGACACACACACACACACTGGTACAGACACACACACACACACACTGGTACAGACACACACACACACTGGTACAGACACACACACACACACACTGGTACAGACACACACACACACTGGTACAGACACACACACACACACACTGGTACAGACACACACACTGGTACAGACACAAACACAGACGTGGTGAGCAGCAGAGAGCACCCTGGTCTCACCTTCTGGAGATTCCTCCTGGACGTATGTTCCTGTCAGGTACCTGTGAACCAGCGCAGACTTCCCACTGGCCAGGTTACCCACAATGCCCTGGGGGAGGAAGAAGAACAGGGAAGTGAGGCTGTTTCCTGGTTTTGCATATCTTCTACTTTGGCTTGTAATAATCAGAATGGTTGTGCTGCAGTGGATAAAGCTGAGAAGATCTTCAGAGGAAGACTGCCTCAGATGCCTACATGAATATAGAGAAGATGGAATATAGAGGAAGGCAATTATTTTCTGTTTCAAGTTTTGACCTCATTCCTGGTCTGTGTACATGTACGTCCAGGAGAAGACTCATTGGAGCGTTTGTATCCAATTTCAGACTCACCACTTTGAGTTCTGGTACCGATCGGCTCAGGGTCCACTCCTGGCTGTTCACAAAGGCGTCTGCAACAAAGAGAGAGAAGCCTGTCAATCAACGGCACACACACACGACCCAGATAACATCAGAGGTCTGACAAGCTGTAATACATGTCCTCCAGACGTCACGGCAACAAGGGTTCCAATCTGTTCCTGCTCAGTAGTCACCCACTAACAGGGAGGAAAGAGACAGACAAACGAGAAGAAAGGGGGGATGAGGAGACGAGTAGGAGAGACTTCGGGGAGGATAGGAGCGTATCATGAAAGATGACAGCTGAGTGACAGATAGGATAGCTGCATCCTCTCAGAGATACTTCCTGTCTGGTCTGAATGGATGTCTTCAGTAGAGCATATCAGCTGTACATACACACGGAACAGCAAGTCAACAAGACCGATGATACACTACACTGAACAACTACTATACCAGCTATACCACGAATCCTGAAGAATACTGCCCATAGTAGGTGTGTGTGGTATTGGCTAACGTCCTATTGGCTAGGTGTAATATCTCCCTGGCTGTGAGGCAACTGGCTAGGTGTAATATCTCCCTGGCTGTGAGGCTACTGGCTAGGTGTAATATCTCCCTGGCTGTGAGGCTACTGGCTAGGTGTAATATCTCCCTGGCTGTGAAGATACTGGCTAGGTGTAATATCTCCCTGGCTGTGAGGCTACTGGCTAGGTGTAATATCTCCCTGGCTGTGAGGCTACTGGCTAGGTGTAATATCTCCCTGGCTGTGAGGCTACTGGCTAGGTGTAATATCTCCCTGGCTGTGAGAGGCTACTGGCTAGGTGTAATATCTCCCTGGCTGTGAGGCTACTGGCTAGGTGTAATATCTCCCTGGCTGTGAGGCTACTGGCTAGGTGTAATATCTCCCTGGCTGTGAGGCTACTGGCTAGGTGTAATATCTCCCTGGCTGTGAGGCTACTGGCTAGGTGTAATATCTCCCTGGCTGTGAGGCTACTGGCTAGGTGTAACATCTCCCTGGCAGTGAGGCTACTGGCTAGGTGTAATATCTCCCTGTCTCTGAGGCTACTGGCTAGGTGTAATATCTCCCTGTCTCTGAGGCTACTGGCTAGGTGTAATATCTCCCTGGCTCTGAGGCTACTGGCTAGGTGTAATATCTCCCTGGCAGTGAGGCTACTGGCTAGGTGTAATATCTCCCTGGCTGTGAGGCTACTGGCTAGGTGTAACATCTCCCTGGCTGTGAGGCTACTGGCTAGGTGTAACATCTCCCTGGCTCTGAGGCTACTGGCTAGGTGTAATATCTCCCTGGCTCTGAGGCTACTGGCTAGGTGTAATATCTCCCTGGCTGTGAGGCTACTGGCTAGGTGTAATATCTCCCTGGCTGTGAGGCTACTGGCTAGGTGTAACATCTCCCCCTGGCTGTGAGGCTACTGGCTAGGTGTAATATCTCCCTGGCTGTGAGGCTACTGGCTAGGTGTAATATCTCCCTGGCTGTGAGGCTACTGGCTAGGTGTAATATCTCCCTGGCTGTGAGGCTACTGGCTAGGTGTAATATCTCCCTGGCAGTGAGGCTACTGGCTAGGTGTAATATCTCCCTGGCTGTGAGGCTACTGGCTAGGTGTAATATCTCCCTGTCTCTGAGGCTACTGGCTAGGTGTAATATCTCCCTGGCAGTGAGGCTACTGGCTAGGTGTAATATCTCCCTGGCAGTGAGGCTACTGGCTATCTCCCTGGTGAACTGGCTCTCCCTGGCTCTGAGGCTACTGGCTAGGTGTAATATCTCCCTGGCTCTGAGGCTACTGGCTAGGTGTAATATCTCCCTGGCTGTGAGGCTACTGGCTAGGTGTAATATCTCCCTGGCTGTGAGGCTACTGGCTAATATCTCCCTGGCTGTGAGGCTACTGGCTAGGTGTAATATCTCCCTGGCTCTGAGGCTACTGGCTAGGTGTAATATCTCCCTGGCAGTGAGGCTACTGGCTAGGTGTAATATCTCCCTGGCTGTGAAGCCCATTAGCCTGACTGGGCCCAGGTCTTATTATCCATCAGAGGCTCAGCATGGCTGCCAAACAAAAGCAGCAGGCCCGCGGTGGAGCCGGTCACACTCTTAATGTTTAATATCACACCAGCTGCTCTGCGACTGGCTCTATTGGAGCCACTGAGCTCCATCTTGGCTCACTGTTGTGGCGCTGGCAGGGCCATTCTCTGGCAACACATGGGTAATGCCAGAATAGATCTTTCAGGAGGAACCAGGCTAACCAAAGCCCCAATCAGAGGGGATGTGGGCGTGGCTTAGACCCATAGAGGTGAGAGGGTTAGGGGTGGAGCTAATCATTATATACAAGGCATTCTGATGCCAACTGTCCTTACGCCACACCCGTTTCCTTGTCTGTTATTAAGGCTAGTGGACTAACTTAGCCTCTACTCTGATCCGTTCTGTAGGTCCTGTGTACATTCCTCCACTTCACCCTCGGCTGTTTATGAGACAGAGATTAGACCTGGCGGGATGGATGGAAGGTTAAGTGAGGTCAGTGTGTGGGACAGTTTATTTAACTGTAGGTTACAGCTGTGTGAGGAGGTTGAGTTGAGAGACTGTAATGTGAATGTGTTGTGTGGAATTGTGTCTGTTGACTTGACTGTAATAATGGGTGGTGCATGTGTGAGTGACTGCTAAATGAGCGTGGGTGAAACAGTGTATTGTCGTCTATAATTGCAGTGTGCTGTGTACAGTTTGTGTGTGTAGTAATGTGTGGGGGGAGTAAACTGCCATCCCTCTGCCACTTCAATCACTCCCCTCATTTCCCAAGACCTCCTAGCCTCTCCTCCTCCTCACTGGTTGTTACAGCAGATACTGTAGAACACTCAACACAGCACACACACCTAACTAGTAACGGTCACACACACACCTAACTAGTAACGGTCACACACACACACACACACCTAACTAGTAACGGTCACGCACACACCTAACTAGTAACGGTCACACACACACACACACACACACACACACACACACACACACACACACACACACACACACACACACACACACCAACTAGTAACGGTCACACACACCTAACTAGTAACGGTCACACACACACACCTAACTAGTAACGGTCACACACACAATTCACTGCTGGTTACTGGTGTGTGTGTGGTCAGTTTTATCAGGGCCATCCAGTCACTCACCACAGTGTTACCATGGAGGGAGCTGAGCTGACACATATAATATCAGGTCATTCTAGAAAAGGACTCTGTTCATGCCTGTTATAATCCCACACAACACAGTGCTGTTCTAATAGAAGGCCATTTAGCAGACACTATTACTTGGTCCAAAGAGACCTGGTCCAAAGAGACCTGGTCCAAAGAGACCTGGTCCAAAGAGACCTGGTCCAAAGAGACTTGGTCCAAAGAGACTTGGTCATGCATGCATACATTTTCACGTATGGGTGACCCCAGCGGGAAACGAACCCATGACCCTTGGCATTGCAGACGTCATGCTCTACCAAATGTGCCACACACACCATTCAGCCATTCTCTTTCTCCAGACACCCCCGTGTGTTTATCTTGCTGGGTAAGTAGGTCACAGACCCCACCACCAGACAGGACTGAGGACCACAAACAACCCTGTTCCATTTAGGCTTCCTTTTGGACCAGAGTTAGCTTTACTAATTCATCAGGGACAATCTATGTCAGGCAGACACTACACTACAGGCAGACACGACACGACACTACAGGCAGACACGACACGACACTACAGGCAGACGCGACACGACACGACACTACACTACAGGCAGACGCGACACGACACTACACTACAGGCAGACGCGACACGACACGACACTACAGGCAGACGACACGACACGACACTACAGGCAGACGACACGACACTACACTACAGGCAGACGACACGACACTACACTACAGGCAGACGACACGACACTACACTACAGGCAGACGACACGACACTACACTACAGGCAGACGACACGACACTACACTACAGGCAGACGACACGACACTACACTACAGGCAGACGACACGATACTACACTACACTACAGGCAGACGACCCGACACGACACTACACTACAGGCAGACGACACGACACTACACTACAGGCAGACGACACGACACTACACGACACTACACTACACTACAGGCAGACGACACGACACTACACTACAGGCAGACGACACTACACTACAGGCACGACACGACACTACACTACAGGCAGACACTACACTACAGGCAGACGACACGACACTACACTACAGGCAGACACACGACACTACACTACAGGCAGACGACACTACACTACACTACAGGCAGACGACACGACACGACACTACACTACAGGCAGACGACACGACACTACACTACAGGCAGACGACACGACACTACACTACAGGCAGACGACACGACACTACACTACAGGCAGACGACCCGACACTACACTACAGGCAGACGACCCGACACTACACTACAGGCAGACGACCCGACACTACACTACAGGCAGACGACCCGACACTACAGGCAGACGACACGACACTACACTACAGGCAGACGACACGACACTACACTACAGGCAGACGACACGACACGACACTACACTACAGGCAGACGACACGACACTACAGGCAGACGACACGACACTACACTACAGGCAGACGACACGACACTACAGGCAGACGACACGACACTACACTACAGGCAGACGACACGACACTACACTACAGGCAGACGACACGACACGACACTACAGGCAGACGACACGACAGGCAGACGACACGACACTACACGACAGGCAGACACACACGACAGGCAGACACGACCGGCAGACAGACACTACAGGCAGACAGACACTACAGGCAGACAGACACTACAGGCAGACAGACACTACAGGCAGACAGACACTACAGGCAGACAGACACTACACTACAGGCAGACAGACAGACACTACACTACAGGCAGACAGACACTACACTACACTACAGGCAGACAGACACTACACTACAAGCAGACAGACACTACACGACAGGCAGACAGTCACTACACGACAGGCAGACAGTACAGGCAGACAGTACAGGCAGACACTACAGGCAGACACTACAGGCAGACACTACACTACACTACACTACAGGCAGACACTACACTACAGGCAGACACTACACTACAGGCAGACACTACACTACAGGCAGACAATACAGGCAGACACTACACGACAGGCAGACACTACAGGCAGACACGACAGGCAGACACTACACGACAGGAAGACACGACAGGCAGACACTACAGGCAGACACTATAGGCAGACACGACAGGCAGACACTACAGGCAGACACTACAGGCAGACACTACACTACAGGAAGACACTACAGGCAGACACTACAGGCAGACACGACACTACAGGCAGACACTACACTAGTCACTACACTACAGGCAGACACTACAGGCAGACACGACAGGCAGACACGACAGGCAGACACGACAGGCAGACACGACAGGCAGACACTACACGACAGGCAGACACGACAGGCAGACACTACACTACAGGCAGACACTACAGGCAGACACTACAGGCAGACACTACACTAGTCACTACACTACAGGCAGACACTACAGGCAGACACTACACTAGTCACTACACTACAGGCAGACACGACAGGCAGACACGACAGGCAGACACGACAGGCAGACACGACAGGCAGACACTACAGGCAGACACTACACGACAGGCAGACACTACAGGCAGACACTACACGACAGGCAGACACTACAGGCAGACACTACAGGCAGACACTACACGACAGGCAGACACTACACTACAGGAAGACACAACAGGCAGACACTACAGGCAGACACGACAGGCAGACACTACACTACAGGAAGACACAACAGGCAGACACTACAGGCAGACACTACACTACAGGCAGACACTACACTAGTCACTACACTACAGGCAGACACGACAGGCAGACACGACAGGCAGACACGACAGGCAGACACTACAGGCAGACACGACACTACAGGCAGACACTACACTACAGGCAGACACTACACTACAGGCAGACACTACACTACAGGCAGACACTACAGGCAGACACTACACTAGTCACTACACTACAGGCAGACACTACAGGCAGACACTACAGGCAGACACTACAGGCAGACACTACACGACAGGCAGACACTACACGACAGGCAGACACTACACGACAGGCAGACACTACACGACAGGCAGACACTACACGACAGGCAGACACTACACTACAGGAAGACACAACAGGCAGACACGACAGGCAGACACGACAGGCAGACACGACAGGCAGACACTACACTACAGGAAGACACTACAGGCAGACACGACACTAGTCACTACACTACATGCAGACACAGCACGACACCACAGGCAGACAGTCACTACACTACACTACAGGCAGACAGTCACTACACCACAGGCAGACAGTCACTACACTACACTACAGGCAGACACTACACTACACTACAGACATACACTACACGACAGGCAGACAGTCACTACAGTAGAGACAGACACTATACTAAAGACACCACACACTCTTTATTAATGCCTTGAGTACCAAACAGGGGCTTTCAAAGACGTGGTTATGGGAAGGCTGTGGACCATATTTTCCGACGTTATCCCAACCCATCGTATTCCACCACATCAGTCCAGTCTCCCTCTCCACATCACCCGTGTCTGAGGACAGCAGGTGTCACGTCCTCTGACATGTTACAGCGTCTCAGACCTTGAGCTGTGTAGCACCACTTCAGAAGATGTTCATGACTTGATTGTGGGCAAGAGACTAATCTACTGCATCAATTTAGTGGACCACAACATATTTCTGAAAGCATTTGATGGGTCCCAGAGTTGAGAAAACACTGGGATAGATAACACATGATGACAACAGCCCTCCCTCCCTCATTTCCCTCCCTCATCCTCCTCCCTCCCTCATCCTCATCCTCCCTCATCCTCCCCCCTCCCCCTCCCTGATGTGTAAAAAATTTAAATAAGTCAGTGTCCCCCACAACAGCGGGACTGGAAAGAATCCAGTAAGAGGGGTCCCTATTGGCCGACTTGTACACAGGGGTGTATTGTTGCCCTGGTACCCCGGTCTGTAGTTATGGGACCTAGCTGGCTGGCTGTGTGGAGGATCACAAATGGCCGCCTGTATTCTGTTCACCTCTCGCTGACAGACAGGATGTTGTTATAGCTGCATCCTGTTGTCAGAGCTGGGGGACCGGCCAACACCACTCCAGTTTCCCCGGTGGCTCCCAGTAAATGAGTGGCTAATGGCCACTTGACTAACAAGCTACATGACTGACTAGCCCTGTATGCCATCATGCTACACTGGTACAGAGCATTAGCCATGGGTATTTACACCTGCAGTGACTACCGAGCTATCCCATCTTAGTGTTCAACTACCCCCTTCACTGACCTGCAACTGTGGAGCTCACCTGGGAAATGCCTCCAGGGTCAATGCTATAACCATTATGTTGATTTGGTGGGTCAGCAGAGAATGAAGAGAGCATTCCCAGCCCAACAATGTGTGTGAACCACTGGGCTACAGAAGTCCACCTGCCCCGTATCAATCCATCAACCAAGATCAACCATCACGCCGCCTTGTCACCGCGCCCACAGTGTCTGGCTGCCAGCGTCCGTCCCTTCACTCTGTCACCACACACACCAGCTGTATGCCATACCACCTGTTGGCTCTCACTGGTGCGTGTTCCACAGCCGACACACACACACACACACACACACACACACACACACACACACAAAGGAAGGGAATTTGCCACTCAGCAGTCTGTGTTAATGAGTCATCAACATGAAACAAATGTTGACTCTGGCTACTGCCAGAAGAAAGCAAGGAATTGAATGTATCCATCCTAGATTATCACAGTATGGCTATTTTAGTGTGAGACACACACACACACACCAGGGATTCTGTAGGGAAAATGACCTTCTTACCAAATTCTGATGTGAACTTTGAAGACGTTAGAATAACTGTCCACACTTACTTTTCCTCAGCCAACAAGACGAGTAACGAACAGTAAATCACTAGCCTATTTCAATCTACTATCCCCCATAGTAGAAACAGATTCTGGGACAGCTGTGGGACGCGAAAGTGTGATTGGAGGAGAGATGTGAGGAAGACTGCATACAAGGCAGAAAAGAGCGAGAGAGAGAGAGAGAGACATAGAGAGCCAGAGACCCCAAGTAGCAGCAGGGGTCTGACTACTGTTCTCCTGCTGAACATGTGTAACCAATAGAGGGACAGAGCTGAGCTCTCTCTGTGACATGCTATAGACACAGACTTTACACAGAGATGTCGGCAGCACATTCCTCAACACGAGAGGAGAAGGACAGAGGAAGAGAGAGTGGCACACGGTCAAGAGCAGGCTTCATTCATGCTGAGAGACAGAGATGGAGAGGGAGGAAGAGATATGCAGGAGAGAGATGGAGGAAGAGATATGCGGGAGACAGATGGAGAGGGAGGAAGAGATATGCAGGAGAGAGATGGAGGAAGAGATATGCGGGAGAGACAGATGGAGAGGGAGGAAGAGATCTCTGGAGAAAGAGATATGCTACAGATGGAGAGGGACAGAGAGAGAGGGAGGAAGAGATATACACAGAGACAGATGGAGGGGAGGAGAGATATGCAGGAGAGACAGATGAGAGGGAGGAAGAGATATGCAGGAGAGACAGATGGAGAGGGAGGAAGAGATGCTGGAGAGACAGATGGAGAGGGAGGAAGAGATATGCGGAGAGACAGATGGAGAGGGAGGAAGAGATATGCGGGAGAGACAGATGGAGAGGGAGGAAGAGATATGCGGGAGAAAGAGATATGCGGGAGAGACAGATGGAGAGGGAGGAAGAGATATGCAGGAGAGAGAGGAGGAAGAGATATGGGGAGAGACAGATGGAGAGGGAGGAAGAGATATGCGGGAGAGACAGATGGAGAGGAAGAGATATGAAGAGATATGCGCCAGGACAGAGAGACAGATGGAGAGGGAGGAAGATATATTTAGATGCACTATTGTAAGTGGCTGTTCCACTGGATGTCAGAAGGTGAATTCACCAATTTGAAGTCGCTCTGGAGATGACTTAAATGTAAATGTAGAGACAGATGGAGAGGGAGGAAGAGATATGCAGGAGAGAGATGGAGAGGGAGGAAGAGATATGCAGGAGAGAGATGGAGAGGGAGGAAGAGATATGCAGGAGAGACAGATGAGATGAGAGGGAGGAAGGGAGGAAGAGATATGCAGGAGAGAGATGGAGAGGGAGGAAGAGATATGCAGGAGAGACAGATGGAGAGGGAGGAAGAGATATGCAGGAGAGAGATGGAGAGGGAGGAAGAGATATGCAGGAGAGAGATGGAGGAGAGATGCAGGAGGGATGGAGGAAGAGATATGCAGAGACATGGAGAGAGGAAGAGACATGCAGGAGAGACAGATGGAGAGGGAGGAAGAGATATGCAGGAGAGACAGGTATGGAGAGAGATGGAGAGGGAGGAAGAGATATGCAGGAGAGAGATGGAGGAAGAGATATGCAGGAGAGACAGATGGAGAGGGAGGAAGAGGGGGAAATAGTGATTAGAGAAGTAGAAAGACAGGGGTAAGGAGGAAGAGAGATGCTCATGGCCCAGTGGTCTGTCTCCCAGAGAGATACACAGACTTTTTGTATTTATTAGGGATCCCCATGCTGCCAAGGCAGCAGCTACTCTTCCCCCCTTCTCTCTCCCTGCCTCCCTCGCTCTGCGCAATATAGAGCTGAAGAAGCGAGAGAGAAGAAAGTCATTTTTCTTTCTCAGGCCTCTTCACATGTTCAGTGTGTGAGTCAGTGAAGAGGTGGAGAGAGCAGACCAGACCACTTAAAAAAAAATCTTTATTTAACTAGGCAAGTCAGTTAAGAACAGATTCTCATTTACAATGACGGCCTAGGAACAGTGTAACCCACTGTCATTCTAAATGAGAACTTAGAGGGGCAGAACAACAGATTTTTACCTTGTCAGCTCGGGGATTTGGTCTGGCAACCTTTCGGTTACTTATCCAACGCTCTAACCACGAGGCTGCCTGACAGATAAAGATTGAATAAGACATCCTGGTAGCAGATACCAAAAGGAAACGGGCTGTAAAAGGTCAAGGTTGAATGGAGCTGAAGGGTGGGACTAATAAGATAACTAATGTAAAATATACGGGGTCTGTAAAATGTCTATCGGTTCAGAACGTTTGTGAAATAGTACGGTTACAAATATATGGCAAACAGAAATCAAACTGGATGGACATCAGAAATAGACAGGACTAAAAACAAACACAATAGAACTATTGTAAAATACTGTCTGTTAAATGTATATAGTATATATAAGCTGGAAGTAGAAGCCTAAGTGTTGTTGTTCATTAGTTACTCCGATTAGGAGAGGGGTGGTAGGGTTAATGGTGAATAATAAAGGAAGGTATATTCTAAAACAGTGTGTGTGTGTGTGTGTGTGCGAACGAACACACAGACACACACACACGTTCAAAAGTTGAGTCACTTGTAAATGTCTTTGTTTTTAAAAGAAAAAGCACATTTTTTTATCCATTAAAATAACATCAAATTGATCAGAAATACATTGTAGACATTGTTAATATTGTGAATGGCTGATTTTTAATGGAATATCTACATAGGCGTAGAGGCCCATTATCAGCAACCATCACTCCTGTGTTCCAATGGCACGTTGTGTTAGCGAATCCACGTTTATCATTTTAAAGGCTAATTGATCATTCATTTCAGAAGGGTTTTCTATGTTAGCACAGCTGAAAACTGTTGTCTGATGAAAGAAGCAATAAAACAGGCCTTTTTAGACTAGTTTAGTATCTGGAGCATCAGCATTTGTGGGTTCGATTACAGTCTCAAAATAGCCATAAACAAAGAACTTTCTTCTGAAACTCGTCAGTCGATTCTTGTTCTGAGAAATTAAGGCTCTTCCTTCCTTGTTCTGGGATTGATTTTCGCTTCTCACACCAAAGCACGTTAATCTCTAGGAGACAGAACGCGTCTCCTTCCTGAGCGGAATGGTCTGGTCTAGAGGTCGAACGATTATGATTTTTCAACGCCGATACCGATACAGATTATTGGAGGACCAAAAAAGCCGATACCGATTAATCGGACGATTTTTTATTTATTTTTATTTGTAATAATGACAATTACAACAATACTGAATTAACACTTATTTTAACTTAATATAAAACATCAATAAAATCAATTTAGCCTCAAATAAATAATGAAACATGTTCAATTTGGTTTAAATAATGCAAAAACAAAGTTTTGGAGAAGAAAGTAATATGTGACATGTAAAAATGTGTTCCATTTCAAAATATGTGCCATGTAAAAAAGCTAACGTTTAAGTTCCTTGCTCAAAACATGAGAACATATGAAAGTTGGTGGTTCCTTTAAACGTGAGACTTCAATATTCCAAGGTAAGAGGTTTTAGGTTGTAGTTAATATAGTATTTATAGGACCCTCTCTCTCTATACCATTTGTATTTCATATACCTTTGACTATTGGATGTTCTTATAGGCACTATAGTATTGCCAGTGTAACAGTATAGCTTCCGTCCCTCTCCTTGCCACTACCTGGACTCGAACCAGGAACACATCGACAACAGCCACACTCGAAGCTTGAATGAATAATTACGGGCCTGCTGCTGCTCAGTCAGACTGCTCTATCAAATCAGACTTAATTATAACATAATAACACACAGAAATACGAACCTTTGGTCATTTATATGATCGAATCCGAAAACAAAACGTTTATTATTTCAGTGAAATACAGAACCGGTCGGTATTTTATCTAACGGTTGGCATCCCTAAGTCTAAATATTCTTGTTACATTTCACAACATTCAATTTTTTATTGTATTTTTTATTTTACCTTTATTTAACCAGGCAAGTCAGTTAAGAACAAATTCTTATTTTCAATGACGGCCTGGGAACAGTGGGTTAACTGCCTGTTCAGGGGCAGAACGACAGATTTGTACCTTGTCAGCTCGGGAGTTTGAACTCTCAACCTTCCGGTTACTAGTCCAACGCTCTAACCACTAGGCTACACTGCCGCCCCAATGTATGTCATAATTACGTAAAATTCTGGCAAAATAGTTCGCAATCAACCAGGCAGCCCAAACTGTTGCATATACTCCGAGTCGTGCAATGAACGCAAGAGAAATGACACAATTTCACCTGGTTAATATTGTCTGCTAAACTGGATTAGTTGTTATAACTAGTGATTATGACTGATTGATTGTTTTTATAAGAGAAGTTTAATGCTAGCTAGCAATTTACCTTGGCTTCTCCTGCATTCGCGTAACAGGCAGGCTACTCGTGGAGTGCAATGGTTAGAGCGTTGGACTAGTTAACTGTGCGGTTGCAAGATTGGAACCCCTGAGCTGACAAGGTGAAAATCTGTCGTTCTGCCCCTGAACAAGGCAGTTAACCCACAGTTACTAAGGCCATTGAAAATAAGAATGCATTGAAAATAAGAAACGCCCAAACATACCGATTTCCGATTGTTATGAAAACTTGAAATCGGCCCTAATTAATCGGCCATTCCGATTAAATCGGTCGACCTCTAGTATGGTCCCATGGTGTTTATACTTAAGTGCTATTGTTTGTATAGATGAACGTGGTACCTTCAGGCGTTTGGAGATTTCTCCCTTGGCTGAACCACAGACTTGTGGAGGTCTACATTTCTATTTATGAGGTCTTGGCTGATTTCTTTTGATTTTCCCATGATATCAAGCAAGAGGCACTGAGTTTGATGGTAGATCTTGAAATACATCCACGGGTACACCTCCAATTGACTCAAATGATGTCAATTAGTCTATCAGAAACTTCTAAAGCCATGACATAATTTTCTGGAATTTTCCAAGCTTTTTAAAGGCACAGTCAACTTAGTGCATGTAAACTTCTGACTAAAAGCAGGGGCTAGCCTGGGCTGGGTTGGGTTGGACTGGGTTGGACTGGAGTGGAGTAGGCCTGGATGGAGCTAGCCTGGGCTGAGTTAGCCTGGGCTGGGTTGGACTGGAGTGTAGTAGGCCAGGACTGGGCTAGCCTGGGCTGGGTTGGGCTGGGTTGGACTGGAGTGAAGTAGGGCTGGGCTGGGTTGGACTGGAGTGGAGTAGGCCTGGGCTGGAGTGGAGTAGGCCTGGGCTGGACGGGGCTAGCCTGGGCTGGGTTGGACTGGGCTGGGTTGGACTGGAGTGGAGTAGGCCTGGGCTGGGTTGGGCTGGAGTGGAGTGGAGTAGGACTGGACTGGACAGGGCTAGCCTGGGCTGGGTTGGACTGGGCTGGGTTGGACTGGAGTGGAGTAGGCTTGGATGGGGCTAGCCTGGGCTGAGTTAGCCTGGGCTGGGTTGGACTGGAGTGTAGTGAGTAAAGCCTACAGTTTGTCCAAGGCCCAGTGTTTTGATTAAGAGACAACAACAGAATGACAAACAGCTTGGCGCTAGCTTACTGTTTACCTTCTCTGGTGGGAAGGAGGGAGAGAGGTGAAATACCCATGAGCAGCAAGATGTGTCCTGTTGCCACAAGAAAAGGGCAACCAGTGAAGAACAAACACCACTGTAAATACAACCCATATTTATGTTTATCCCAATTCTTTACGTTAACTATTTGCACATTGTTACAACATTGTATATAGACATAATGACATTTTAAATGTCTATTTCTCTGAAACTTTTGTGAGTGTAATGTTTACTGTTGATGTCTGATTGTTTATTTCACTTTTGTTTATTATCCATTACAGTTACTTTGGTAATGTAAACACATGTTTCCATGCCGATGAAGCCCTTTGAATGGAATTGAAAAAAATTGAGAGAGAAAAAGAGAGGGAGGGATGAAAACTGTCTCAGATAAACATAGCCTTCAAACAGAACACTGAGAGACTAGATTGTCTTGGCTTAGTTAGCCTGGAAATCTGTGCAAAGGTCCCCTCAGGTAAAAGTAGTGTGAAATAACCATGAAACTATCCATCAGCCTGAAGCCCACCGAAACAGACAGTGCTTTCATGATGGGGTCACTGAGCCTAGAGAATAACAGAACCAAACTACTACAAAGCGGTAGCCTAAATATATACCTATTTACGACATAGATCTATTCAGGACTTTTCTAAATTGTCCCTTGTTAAAGCTACTGGACAGGTGAAACAGAACAGTAGCAAAATATCGCCACACTGACAAAGGTAGTGGCATAACACATGAAGAGAACGATGAGGATATATAAATATGAGAGAGAGAGAGAGAGAGAGACAGAGAGAGAGAGAGAGAGAGAGAGAGAGAGAGAGACAGAGAGAGACAGAGACAGAGAGAGACAGAGACAGAGACAGAGAGACAGAGAGACAGAGAGACAGAGAGACAGAGAGACAGAGACAGAGAGACAGAGAGACAGAGAGACAGAGAGACAGAGAGACAGAGAGACAGAGAGACAGAGAGACAGAGAGACAGAGAGACAGAGACAGAGAGAGACAGAGAGACAGAGAGACAGAGAGAGAGAGAGAGAGAGAGAGCGGAAAACCTTGGCAGCCCTCCAACCCAAGCTAGCTGACTGACAAAGCCACACTTGCGGGTGGCCACTCTGTCTCTCTCACAAACAGCGACTGCGGTTGTGAAAACGCAACACGCTGGCGCTAAACAATGGTGGGCAGAGCCCTGGAGTGTGCCACACACACACACACACACACACACACACAGTGTGCTATGGCTGGCTAACGCAGGGAAAAGCAAGAGGGCAGGCAGGCGGCTGTAGGGTGCCCACTTGCACTTGCCCGTGCCAACCACAGCGGTGACCAGACCACATTGTGCCCTCATTTGACCTTGAGGCCCTGGTTCTAGAGCATTAGAATGGATCCTTTGAAAGGACAAGCCCTATGCTAGGAATCTGTTATAATCTAAATAACACTAGGCCTGGTAATTATTGACAACAGAACAGGTTCTTGTGTTACTAAGTAACTCAAACAAGGTGGAGGTATTTTACTGACAAGGTGCCAGCATGGTGACGGTGTCACTGCAAAGCTAAACAACATCCCTCCTTTATCTGAATGACAACAGAGCAGAATCCTCAGAGATGTCGACAAGCATTCTGAAACTAGAATGTGACTGAACAGAATTCTGTTGTAAACTATTTCTACATCAGGCAGGTAAAGATCAACATGTCTTTCAAGTCCAGGTTCCCATTAGACTAGACCGGGGTTAGACCATTAGACTAGACCGGGGTTAGACCAGTAGGCTAGACCGGGGTTAGACCAGTAGGCAAGACCGGGGTTAGACCAGTAGGCTTAGACCATTAGGCTAGACCGGGGTTAGACCATTAGGCTAGACCGGGGTTAGACCATTAGGCTAGACCGGGGTTAGACCATTAGGCTAGACCGGGGTTAGACCATTAGGCTAGACCGGGGTTAGACCATTAGGCTAGACCGGGGTTAGACCATTAGGCTAGACCGGGGTTAGACCATTAGGCTAGACCGGGTTAGACCATTAGGCTAGACCGGGGTTAGACCATTAGACTAGACCAGGGTTAGACCATTAGGCTAGACCAGGGTTAGACCATTAGGCTAGACCAGGGTTAGACCATTAGGCTTAGACCATTAGACTAGACCAGGGTTAGACCATTAGGCTAGACCAGGGTTAGACCATTAGGCTTAGACCATTAGACTAGACCAGGGTTAGACCATTAGACTAGACCAGGGTTAGACCATTAGACTAGACCAGGGTTAGACCATTAGACCATTAGACTAGACCAGGGTTAGACCATTAGACTAGACCAGGGTTAGACCATTAGACTAGACCATTAGTTAGACCATTAGACTAGACCAGGGTTAGACCATTAGACTAGACCAGGGTTAGACCATTAGACTAGACCATTAGACTAGACCAGGGTTAGACCAGGGTTAGACCATTAGACTAGACCAGGGTTAGACCATTAGACTAGACCAGGGTTAGACCATTAGACTAGACCAGGGTTAGACCATTAGGCTAGACCAGGGTTAGACCATTAGACTAGACCAGGGTTAGACCATTAGGCTAGACCAGGGTTAGACCATTAGGCTAGACCAGGGTTAGACCATTAGACTAGACCAGGGTTAGACCATTAGGCTAGACCAGGGTTAGACCATTAGACTAGACCAGGGTTAGACCATTAGACTAGACCAGGGTTAGACCATTAGGCTAGACCAGGGTTAGACCATTAGGCTAGACCAGGGTTAGACCATTAGACTAGACCAGGGTTAGACCATTAGGCTAGACCAGGGTTAGACCATTAGACTAGACCAGGGTTAGACCATTAGACTAGACCAGGGTTAGACCATTAGGCTTAGATCATTAGACTAGACCAGGGTTAGAACAGGGTTAGACCATTAGACTAAACCAGGGTTAGAGCACGCACACACCTCTCTTTTCTGACAGACTTCTCTCTTTTAAGACACACACACACTCTGTCTTTCATGAGGTGTTTTGTCTGTTTCCTCCCAGTTTGAATCCCACCTGTCCTAACAGGCTTTAAACCCATCATGCTGCGTGGGCACGAGAACACACACCCTCCCTGGGTGCCGCTGAGGGCCCCCGTCTGAAGAGCTCTTTACACAGTGAGCCACACACAGGGGCCAAATGGACTAACGATACTATTGTCTTAGTCAGCAGCAAACCCACAGGCCCTACACATGCACACACGCACACAGGCCCTACACACGCACGCACACAGGCCCTACACACGCACGCACACAGGCCCTACACACGCACGCACACAGGCCCTACACACGCACGCACACAGGCCCTACACACGCACGCACACAGGCCCTACACACGCCCACACACACACACACACACACACACACACACACACGAGAAAACAAACAGGGTGGAGGTGACACACATGGTGGGTGGAGCCCAACTAACCGTTCATCCCCTGAGGGTATTGGAGACAGGCAGCGTAGTGTGTGTGTGTGTGTGTGTGTGTCACTAATCTGACTTCATGCGAGACAAAGGGTGACAAATCAGCCAAGCATTCTCACATCGGTCATATATGAGATCATATTGTAATGCGGCTGTGTTCCCTCTTGTCCCTCTCACCTCCTGCCGTTCTCCTTTCACCACAGACATTACAGATGGATAAAGCTTTCGCCCAGCTAAAGACCAGCTTATTTCCTAGATAAGATATGACTGCATATGTAAAGCACCTCTAACCGGTAGGGCCGTAGCAGTCTATGACCGGTAGGGCCGAAGCCGTCTATGACCGGTAGGGCCGTAGCCGTCTATGACCGGTAGGGCCGTAGCCGTCTATGACCGGTAGGGCCGTAGCCGTCTATGACCGGTAGGGCCGTAGCCGTCTATGACCGGTAGGGCCGTAGCCGTCTATGACCGGTAGGGCCGTACCGCCGTCTATGACCGGTAGGGCCGTAGCCGTCTATGACCGGTAGGGCCGTAGCCGTCTATGACCGGTAGGGTGGCCGTCTATGACCGTAGGGCCGTATGACCGGTCTATGACCGGCCGTAGCCGTCTATGACCGGTAGGGCCGTAGCCGTCTATGACCGGTAGGGCCGTAGCCGTCTATGACCGGTAGGGCCGTAGCCGTCTATGACCGGTAGGGCCTATGACCGGTAGGGCCGTAGCCGTCTATGACCGGTAGGGCCGTAGCCGTCTATGACCGGTAGGGCCGTAGCCGTCTATGACCGGTGATGACCGGTAGGGCCGTAGCCGTCTATAACCGGTAGGGCCGTAGCCGTCTATAACCGGTAGGGCCTTAGCCGTCTATAACCGGTAGGGCCCGTAGCCGTCTATGACCGGTAGGGCCGTAGCCGTCTATAACCGTAGCCGTAGGGCCGTAGCCGTCTATAACCGGTAGGGCCGTAGCAGTCTATTTCCACACCGCTGTGACACGCTGTGTGTGTTAGAGCTCTGCTACGCGACCCAACGGGCCCTGGCATTATACACTGGGTTAGGGCCGGGCAGGGCCTGTTGTCTCATCAATAACTAGGGTACGGACAGGGATCTGGTACCACTAAAGAGATCAGTAACAGTTTGAATCAGACATTTGCTCTGCAGTCCAGTACATATCATGGTGGCAGAAGTGCTTAAAGCTCGTCCAATAGAAGACCAGAACATTGTCAGAGTCCACGGGAGAGATTCTTTTACAGAAAATAATTATGTTCCTTGACTTTTGTGGGAGTTCAAAACGACTAAAACTGCCCTCGGTCTCGTCATTGAACAGAACAGCAAGCAGAGGCGTTGCTATGGATACTCACACAAGCAGAGCCATTCAGGTCACATGCAGCGTGAGTAGAGCAGGGAGCGAGGGACCGACAGCAGAGCAGCTAATGGATATTGATGGAGGAAGATCTTTCTGATTTAGGGTTCGGGCAGGAACGGGCCTTAAATTTGGCAGGAGAAATCGGGCCTTGGTAGGGTAGGACCTGAACGTTGGGAGCATGGGTAGGGTACGGCCTGAACGTTGGGGGCATGGGTAGGGTAGGGCCTGAACGTTGGGGGCATGGGTAGGGTAGGGCCTAAACGTTGGGGGCATGGGTAGGGTAGGACCTGAACGTTGGGGGCATGGGTAGGGTAGGGGGTAGGGCCTGAACGTTGGGGGTCTGGGTAGGGTAGGGCCTGAACGTTGGGCGTCTGGGTAGGGTGAGGCCTGAACGTTGGGGGCCTGGGTAGGGCTTGGGCCTGAACGTTGGGGGTAGGGTGAGGCCTGAACGTTGGGGGCCTGGGTAGGGCTTGGGCCTGAACGTTGGGGGTCTGGGTAGGGTGAGGCCTGAACGTTGGGGGCCTGGGTAGGGCTTGGGCCTGAAATTCATGCCCGTTGCAGAGCTCTAGTGTGTCTCAGCTCATGTGAACCAGTCATACGGGTTACACACACAATGTACATAACTACATTTAGCCATAACATCTGAATAGTGTGAATACACACACACACACACACACACACAAACCCCTATTCTAGGCCTATTGACTGATTGACAGTACCGCCCAACAATAGTCACACAGCATCTTGGCAGATGAGAGATGTCAGCAGCACAGGGTGGTGGTGCAGGGTAGAGTAGGGCTTGCTGTGTGTACCGACTGTTGAGTGTCTTAAGTTCAGATGTCAGATACAGTAGAATCTCAGTGTTAGCTGATGTAGGTTGAGCAAACATCTAGCTGACCTGCTGTGTAAACTGAGGTAGACATGGATCTATTGCTGCGTACAGTTGGTGCAACGTCACCACCCTATCCTCTCTGACACCCTACCTTTTCTGACACCAGTCTCTCGCGCTGGCACCTCTGACACCCTACCCTCTCTGACACCAGTCTCTCTCTGTCTCAGTGGAACACTCCTGGCTGTGAGCCACCTCCTCTCGGCTCAATGGTGTTCATTAGCCCTCTGCTGCAGCCTTCATCCCCCAGCCCTGCAGCCGGCAGCCAACCCTATTGTACAGTGCACAATGGCAAGGCAAACAGAAGATTAGGCCTGCTTCAGGAGTCACAGACGGAAGAGGGGGGGTCGAGGGTCTACCCCAGCCTACTAGCTCCTTCAGTAGCTCTTGATTAACAGGACAGGAGAGCTGTAAGTTCACACACAGACACAGGAGAGGAAAGAGGCACAGGTCAGTGACCAGGCTCCCAAGGATCAGTAGAACACCTGGCAGTAGAAACCACAGTTCTGTTCTCTCTCTAAGACAGGACTAACCAATAGGAGGGAATGAGGGAGAGCAGAGAAGAAGCTTCTAGAAAGCAGCCAATGCCAGGATACTTTTTAATAAAGCCCACAGCCATCAATCAAAGCCATGAGTGCTGTCCTCCTCTCCCATCTCCTCTGCCTGGCTGCTGGGGAAATGGCAGGAGCACCATCATCAGCTCATCTGTCAGTGTTACAGGGAAAACTGCTCTCCCCATCTCCACTCCTGAATAGACCAGCCAGAGGGGGAAGTTAGTGGGCCAGGAAGCAGGAAGCAGGAGACAGGATCCACATGGAGCTGTGATGGTGGTGACACAAAGACACTGGGTTTTCATTGGCTAAGAAGCTCCAAAAGAGGCAGTTGTATTGTTCACTGACAAATCAGAAGATGGATAAGAATTTGATTCATGAATGGATAATGCTTGGTTTATTTAGGGCTTTTCCATTGATTAAGTGGATTTGGACTATCTTGCCCTTCCTTACACCACTTCCTGAATTGAGTTCAAATGGATTTGACCCCCAAAACTTGGTCGTTTCAGAGACCAGCCATGTTTTCTGTTCCAGGGTCTCAGGTTTACTAAAGCACAGTGCTGGAAGGCAGTGGCCTGTGGCCTCAGCTGAACTGTGAGATGAAATGGAGCCTGGAGTTAGACACACACACACGTGCTTATGGCTGTCCAGCAATGTCAGGGCCCCGATTGGCCCCCATGCCCATTGGTTTCAGGAGAAGGACAGAATTCACACACTCACATGGTCTGGCTGGCTCCGGAATGTTCTGGGCTATTCAAGAACACACTTCTGCTTTTCCAAAACAAGACAGCATTGAGGACATTGGGGAGACAGGCCGGTAGTCAGTCTGTCTAGACCACATATTCCCCTTGGCTACTTAGTCATTAGGCTAACATTATATACAATAACATGTACATTATCCACCAGAGTCATCAGGCGAACACTATGATACACATTATCCACCAGAGACATTAGGCTAACACTATGATACACATTATCCACCAGATACATTAGGCTAACATTATGATATACATTATCCACCAGAGACATTAGGCTAACATTATGATATACATTATCCACCAGAGACATTAGGCTAACATTATGATACACATTATCCACCAGAGACATTAGGCTAACATTATGATATACAATAACATGTACATTATCCACCAGAGACATTAGGCTAACATTATGATATACATTATCCACCAGAGACATTAGGCTAACACTATGATATACATTATCCACCAGAGACATTAGGCTAACATTATGCTATACATTATCCACCAGAGACATTAGGCTAACATTATGATATACATTATCCACCAGAGACATTAGGCTAACATTATGATATACATTATCCACCAGAGACATTAGGCTAACATTATGATATACATTATCCACCAGAGACATTAAGCTAACACTATGATATACATTATCCACCAGAGACATTAGGCTAACACTATGATATACATTATCCACCAGAGACATTAGGCTAACATTATGCTATACATTATCCACCAGAGACATTAGGCTAACACTATGATATACATTATCCACCAGAGACATTAGGCTAACATTATGCTATACATTATCCACCAGAGACATTAGGCTAACATTATGATATACATTATCCACCAGAGACATTAAGCTAACACTATGATATACATTATCCACCAGAGACATTAGGCTAACACTATGATACACATTATCCACCAGATACATTAGGCTAACATTATGATATACATTATCCACCAGAGACATTAGGCTAACATTATGATATACATTATCCACCAGAGACATTAGGCTAACATTATGATACACATTATCCACCAGAGACATTAGGCTAACATTATGATATACATTATCCACCAGAGACATTAGGCTAACACTATGATATACATTATCCACCAGAGACATTAGGCTAACACTATGATATACATTATCCACCAGAGACATTAGGCTAACATTATGATATACATTATCCACCAGAGACATTAGGCTAACATTATGATATACATTATCCACCAGAGACATTAGGCTAACATTATGATATACATTATCCACCAGAGACATTAGGCTAACATTATGATATACATTATCCACCAGAGACATTAAGCTAACACTATGATATACATTATCCACCAGAGACATTAGGCTAACACTATGATATACATTATCCACCAGAGACATTAGGCTAACATTATGATATACATTATCCACCAGAGACATTAGGTTAACATTATGATATACATTATCCACCAGAGACATTAGGCTAACATTATGATACACATTATCCACCAGAGACATTAGGCTAACATTATGATATACAATAACATGTACAAGCTACAATAACAAGCTACATCATTACCATCAGTGTCCTCCCTATAACCCTCAGTAACCAGCTACATCATTACCATCAGTGTCCTCCCTATAACCCCTCAGTAACCAGCTACATCATTACCATCAGTGTCCTCCCTATAACCCCTCAGTAACCAGCTACATCATTACCATCAGTGTCCTCCCTATAACCCCTCAGTAACCAGCTACATCATTACCATCAGTGTCCTCCCTATAACCCTCAGTAACCAGCTACATCATTACCATCAGTGTCCTCCCTATAACCCCCAGTAACCAGCTACATCATTACCATCAGTGTCCTCCCTATAACCCCTCAGTAACCAGCTACATCATTACTATCAGTGTCCTCCCTATAACCCTCAGTAACCAGCTACATCATTACCATCAGTGTCCTCCCTATAACCCCTCAGTAACCAGCTACATCATTACCATCAGTGTCCTCCCTATAACCCCTCATAACCAGCTACATCATTACTATCAGTGTCCTCCCTATAACCCTCAGTAACCAGCTACATCATTACCATCAGTGTCCTCCCTATAACCCCTCAGTAACCAGCTACATCATTACCATCAGTGTCCTCCCTATAACCAGCTACATCATTACCATCAGTGTCCTCCCTATAACCCCTCAGTAACCAGCTACATCATTACCATCAGTGTCCTCCCTATAACCCCTCAGTAACCAGCTACATCATTACCATCAGTGTCCTCCCTATAACCCTCAGTAACCAGCTACATCATTACCATCAGTGTCCTCCCTATAACCCCTCAGTAACCAGCTACATCATTACCATCAGTGTCCTCCCTATAACCCCTCAGTAACCAGCTACATCATTACCATCAGTGTCCTCCCTATAACCCCTCAGTAACCAGCTACATCATTACCATCAGTGTCCTCCCTATAACCCCTCAGTAACCAGCTACATCATTACCATCAGTGTCCTCCCTATAACCCCTCAGTAACCAGCTACATCATTACCATCAGTGTCCTCCCTATAACCCCTCAGTAACCAGCTACATCATTACCATCAGTCCTCCCTATAACCACCCAGTAACCAGCTACATCATTACCATCAGTGTCCTCCCTATAACCCCTCAGTAACCAGCAACATCATTACCATCAGTCCTCCCTATAACCACCCAGTAACCAGCTACATCATTACCATCAGTGTCCTCCCTATAACCCCTCAGTAACCAGCTACATCATTACTATCAGTGTCCTCCCTATAACCCTCAGTAACCAGCTACATCACTACAGTCAGTGTCCTCCCTATAACCCCTCAGTAACCAGCTACATCATTACCATCAGTGTCCTCCCTATAACCCCTCAGTAACCAGCTACATCATTACCATCAGTGTCCTCCCTATAACCACCCAGTAACCAGCTACATTATTACCATCAGTGTCCTCCCTATAACCCCTCAGTAACCAGCTACATCATTACCATCAGTGTCCTCCCTATAACCACCCAGTAACCAGCTACATCATTACCATCAGTCCTCCCTATAACCACCCAGTAACCAGCTACATTATTACCATCAGTGTCCTCCCTAGAACCCCTCAGTAACCAGCTACATCATTACCATCAGTGTCCTCCCTATAACCCCCTCCCTATAACCAGCTACATCACTACAGTCAGTGTCCTCCCTATAACCCCCTCCCTATAACCAGCTACATCATTACCATCAGTGTCCTCCCTATAACCCCTCAGTAACCAGCTACATCATTACCATCAGTGTCCTCCCTATAACCCCTCAGTAACCAGCTACATCATTACCATCAGTGTCCTCCCTATAACCCCTCAGTAACCAGCTACATCATTACCATCAGTGTCCTCCCTATAACCCCTCAGTAACCAGCTACATCATTACCATCAGTGTCCTCCCTATAACCCTCAGTAACCAGCTACATCATTACCATCAGTGTCCTCCCTATAACCACCCAGTAACCAGCTACATTATTACCATCAGTGTCCTCCCTATAACCCCTCAGTAACCAGCTACATCACTACCATCAGTGTCCTCCCTATAACCCCTCAGTAACTAGCTACATCATTACCATCAGTGTCCTCCCTATAACCCTCAGTAACCAGCTACATCATTACCATCAGTGTCCTCCCTATAACCCCTCAGTAACTAGCTACATCATTACCATCAGTGTCCTCCCTATAACCCCTCAGTAACCAGCTACATTATTACCATCAGTGTCCTCCCTATAACCAGCTACATCACTACAGTCAGTGTCCTCCCTAGAACCCCACAGTAACCAGCTACATCACTACAGTCAGTGTCCTCCCTAGAACCCCTCAGTAACTAGCTACATCATTACAGTCAGTGTCCTCCCTATAACCCCTCAGTAACCAGCTACATCACTACAGTCAGTTCAGAATCCTCCTGTAACTAGCTCCATTACAGTCATGTCCTCCTATAACCCCTCAGTAACCAGCTACATCATTACCATCAGTGTCCTCCCTATAACCCCTCAGTAACTAGCTACATCATTACCATCAGTGTCCTCCCTAGAACCAGCTACATCATTACCATCAGTGTCCTCCCTATAACCCCTCAGTAACTAGCTAGGCCTAAATCATAAGCTGCATCAGTGAGAAGGCCCAAGTGCCCTTCTCTGCCAGTAAGAACAGCCTTTTCTACCATACTTTATATCTGGTTCTGAGCAGCCTGGCGTTGCACAAGACCCGACAACACCACCACATGCAGTAAGCAGGGCTCCCTGAGGAGAGCAGAGAGCAGCAGCTGTCCTGGACCTGCTGTGGAAGATACCGGAGGTCAGAGAGACAATAGGCAAAGAGCCATGACACTAGTCCGTGCCAATACCCGTCATGCCCGTCACGGTCACCGTGACGGACACAGAGTCACAGAGTGTCTGAAACGGCTTACTGTACTGGCTAAGCCACTTGACACAGAGTCAGTAGTACTGAGAGTGAGTGCTGAGAGAGAGACTTTAACTTTAAGCATGATATTGTGCATGTGTGTCTGCGTGCGCTTACACGCGACCAATGAAGACCATTCGCAAGCATTCGTGCAAATGTAATCTATACACATGAAAGCATCCCTACCAACTCCACTACTGAGCCCCATGTAGGTCATACTCTAAACCAGCGGGTTGAGATGAGAGACAGAGAAGGTTGAGATGTCTGCTTCTGCCAGAGACGGACAGAGAAGAGAGAGGCTCTTGTCTCAGTGGCTTTAGTGAACAGATGCAGATGGCTGTACGGGAAAGAAGAGGAGAGCCATCCTTCCCCTCCTATCAGCTTTCCAAGCACTCGGAGCGTTCCAGATCGCTCCTGGCACACCCAGGCTGCCTCCTTTCACTATCAGAGTTCCCACCGGAATATGGGCATGATAACAGCAGCTCCCCCCCCATTCTCACTTTCCACTCTCCTGATACCTCGATATGAGACAGAGAGGACTATCCTGATCCACAAAGCAACACAGACGAGTAGAGGAACAACACAGTGTTTTATCAGGATGTCTGGAGGAGTAGAGGAACAACACAGTGTTTTATCAAGATGTCTATAGGAGTAGAGAAACAACACAGTGTTTTATCAGGATCTGGAGGAGTAGAGAAACAACACAGTGTTTTATCAGGATGTCTGGAGGAGGAGAGAGACAACACAGTGTTTTATCAGGATCTCGAGGAGTAGAGAAACAACACAGTGTTTTATCAGGATCTGGAGGAGTAGAGAGACAACACAGTGTTTTATCAGGATGTCTGGAGGAGTAGAGAAACAACACAGTGTTTTATCAGGATGTCTATAGGAGTAGAGAAACAACACAGTGTTTTATCAGGATCTGGAGGAGTAGAGAGACAACACAGTGTTTTATCAGGATCTGGAGGAGTAGAGAGACAACACAGTGTTTTATCAGGATGTCTGGAGGAGTAGAGAAACAACACAGTGTTTTATCAGGATGTCTGAAGGAGTAGAGAAACAACACAGTGTTTTATCAGGATCTGGAGGAGTAGAGAAACAACACAGTGTTTTATCAGGATGTCTGGAGGAGTAGAGAAACAACACAGTGTTTTATCAGGATGTCTGGAGGAGTAGAGAAACAACACAGTGTTTTATCAGGATGTCTGGAGGAGGAGAGAGACAACACAGTATTTTATCAGGATGTCTGGAGGAGTAGAGAAACAACACAGTGTTTTATCAGGATGTCTGAAGGAGGAGAGAAACAACACAGTGTTTTATCAGGATGTCTGGAGGAGTAGAGAAACAACACAGTGTTTTATCAGGATCTGGAGGAGTAGAGAAACAACACAGTGTTTTATCAGGATGTCTGGAGGAGTAGAGAAACAACACAGTGTTTTATCAGGATGGTCTGGAGGAGTAGAGAAACAACACAGTGTTTTATCAGGATGTCTGGAGGAGTAGAGAAACAACACAGTGTTTTATCAGGATCTGGAGGAGTAGAGAAACAACACAGTGTTTTATCAGGATGTCTGGAGGAGTAGAGAGACAACACAGTGTTTTATCAGGATGTCTGGAGGAGTAGAGAAACAACACAGTGTTTTATCAGGATGTCTGGAGGAGTAGAGAAACAACACAGTGTTTTATCGGGATCTGGAGGAGTAGAGAAACAACACAGTGTTTTATCAGGATGTCTATAGGAGGAGTAAGAGACAACAGTGTTTTATCAGGATCTGGAGGAATAGAGCAAATAGAGGATTGGCCAATTAACAGAGAATGCCTCCAATAATGTAGGTGGTATACAACCAATGCCACACACACACACCTCTGGAGAGTAGAAGGGAAAAAAACACACATTGAAAACCATTTGGCTATGAGCTCCAGAGTGAGTAGGTAATGTTATGCAAAGTAGAAACTGAACATAGATCAGTTATCTCTGGCTCCAGTATGCCCTGTTCCAATCTAAACCAGGGTAGAGGGTTATTGTTTGTATTTTGTATTTTTTATTTTACCTTTATTTTACTAGGCAGGTCAGTTAAGAACAAATTCTTATTTTCAATGGCGGCCTAGGAACAGTGGGTTAACTGCCTGTTCAGGGGCAGAACGACAGATTTGTACCTTGTCAGCTCGGGATTCGAACTTGCAACCTTTCGGTTACTAGTCCAACGCTCTAACCACGAGGCTACCCTGCCGCCCCCCTGTTATAGAGGTCACATAGAGGTCACAGCCATCCTCTACCACTGCTCCCTGTACCAATCTAAACCAGGGTAGAGGGTTATAGAGGTCACAGCCATCCTCTACCATTGCTCCCTGTTCCAATCTAAACCAGGGTAGAGGGTTATAGAGGTCACAGCCATCTTCTACCACTGCTCCCTGTTCCAATCTAAACCAGGGTAGAGGGTTATAGTGAGGTCACAGCCATCCTCTACCACTGCTCCCTGTTCCAATCTAAACCAGGGTAGAGGGTTATAGAGGTCACAGCCATCCTCTACCACTGCTCCCTGTTCCAATCTAAACCAGGGCAGAGGGTTATAGAGGTCACAGCCATCCTCTACCACTGCTCCCTGTTCCAATCTAAACCAGGGCAGAGGGTTATAGAGGTCACAGCCATCCTCTACCACTGCTCCCTGTTCCAATCTAAACCAGGGTAGAGGGTTATAGAGGTCACAGCCATCCTCTACCACTGCTCCCTGTTCCAATCTAAACCAGGGTAGAGGGTTATAGAGGTCACAGCCATCCTCTACCACTGCTCCCTGTTCCAATCTAAACCAGGGCAGAGGGTTATAGAGGTCACAGCCATCCTCTACCACTGCTCCCTGTTCCAATCTAAACCAGGTTATAGGGTTATAGAGGTCACAGCCATCCTCTACCACTGCTCCCTGTTCCAATCTAAACCAGGGTAGAGGGTTATAGAGGTCACAGCCATCCTCTACCACTGCTCCCTGTTCCAATCTAAACCAGGTTATAGGGTTATAGAGGTCACAGCCATCCTCTACCACTGCTCCCTGTTCCAATCTAAACCAGGGTAGAGGGTTATAGAGGTCACAGCCATCCTCTACCACTGCTCCCTGTTCCAATCTAAACCAGGTTATAGGGTTATAGAGGTCACAGCCATCCTCTACCACTGCTCCCTGTTCCAATCTAAACCAGGGTAGAGGGTTATAGAGGTCACAGCCATCCTCTACCACTGCTCCCTGTTCCAATCTAAACCAGGGTAGAGGGTTATAGTGAGGTCACAGCCATCCTCTACCACTGCCCTCTGTTCCAATCTAAACCAGGGCAGAGGGTTATAGAGGTCACAGCCATCCTCTACCACTGCTCCCTGTTCCAATCTAAACCAGGGTAGAGGGTTATAGAGGTCACAGCCATCCTATACCACTGCTCCCTGTTCCAATCTAAACCAGGGTAGAGGGTTATAGTGAGGTCACAGCCATCCTCTACCACTGCTCCCTGTTCCAATCTAAACCAGGGCAGAGGGTTATAGAGGTCACAGCCATCCTCTACCACTGCTCCCTGTTCCAATCTAAACCAGGGTAGAGGGTTATAGAGGTCACAGCCATCCTCTACCACTGCTCCCTGTTCCAATCCTCCATCCTCTCTCTCTCTCTCTCTGGAGAAGTGTGTTCTATAGAATACAGTACATAAATAGATTCTCCCTATGCCCCTCCCTCACCCCTGCTCAACAGACACCATCCTCTCTCTCTCTCTCTGGAGAGGTGTGTCCTGTAGAATACAGTCCATAAACATACCATCCTCTCTGGAGAGGTGTGTCCTATAGAATACAGTACATAAAACATACCATCCTCTCTCTCTGGAGAGGTGTGTCCTATAGAATACAGTACATAAACATACCATCCTCTCTGGAGAGGTGTGTCCTATAGAATACAGTACATAAATAGATTCTCCCTATGCCCCTCCCTCCCCCCTGCTCAACAGACACCCTCCTCTCTCTCTCTCTCTGGAGAGGTGTGTCCTATAGAATACAGTACATAAACATACCATCCTCTCTCTGGAGAGGTGTGTCCTATAGAATACAGTACATAAATAGATTCTCCCTATGCCCCTCCCTCCCCCCCTGCTCAACAGACACCATCCTCTCTCTCTGGAGAAGTGTGTTCTATAGAATACAGTACATAAATAGATTCTCCCTATGCCCCTCCCTCCCCCTGCTCAACAGACACCATCCTCTCTCTGGAGAAGTGTGTTCTATAGAATACAGTACATAAATAGATTCTCCCTATGCCCCTCCCTCCCCCCCTGCTCAACAGACACCATCCTCTCTCTCTCTCTCTCTCTCTCTCTGGAGAAGTGTGTTCTATAGAATACAGTACATAAATAGATTCTCCCTATGCCCTTCCCTCCCCCCTGCTCAACAGACACCATCCTCTCTCTCTCTCTGGAGAAGTGTGTCCTATAGAATACAGTCCATAAACATACCATCCTCTCTCTGAGAAGTGTGTCCTATAGAATACAGTACATAAATAGATTCTCCCTATGCCCTCCCTCCCCCTGCTCAACAGACACCATCCTCTCTATCTGGTCCCCCTGCTGATGAGCATCTGCCAATCCCGAGCATGCACTCTCTAGCGCTAATCTACTGGAACACACACACACACACACACTGACCTCAATATCAGCCTTTTAAATCAGTGAAGCGTGACACACACAGTCATGAATGCTGATGCCAATACACACTTGGCAGTGGGCGATGTTGCTTTGATCCCCATCCTAAAAACAAATCATTATACTAGCTATTCTGATCCCCCTGTCTGTACACACACACACACACACACACACACACACACACGACAAGCTCACTTTCAGGTTTCCCAGCGTAGTGTGTAAACACAGGGGGTTAGTCTAGCGATTAGATGAGTCCATTTAATCAGTGGGTTAAGCCTGGTGGTCCTTCACAACCAGTGAGCCATAGCCGGCTAGAGCAGACAGATTTAGAACGTATTGCAACCTATAGGGGTCTTTCCCCTTCGCTGGTCACCAGACCAGCACTCCTGTGTGTGTGTGTGTGTGTGTGTGTGTGTGTGTGTGTGTGTGTGTGTGTGTGTCAGGGGAGACAATGAGCCACGGGACAGTGGAGGTGATGAAGGCTGAGACAACAGAGAGGATAGTTCACTAAATATTACTGTAACGCTAGAACTCTGAATGGTTCCCAATGGGACTGACCCAACTAGCTCTCAGGGGGAAGAGGAAGAGAGAAGACAGGGGGAGGAGAGAGGGAGGAGAAGAGGAGAGAGGAGGGGAGGAGAAGAGGAGAGGGGAGAGGAGAGGAGGAGGAGGAGAAGAGGAGAGGAGAAGAGGAGGAGAAAAGGAGAGAGAGGAGAAGAGGGAGGGAGAAGAGGGGGGAGGAGAAGAGGGGAGGGGAGGAGAAGAGGAGGGGAGGGAGAAGAGGAGAAGAGGAGGAGAGAGGAGAGGGAAGGAGGGGAGGGGGGGAGAAGAGGAGAGGGGGAGAAGAGGAGAGGGGGGGAGAAAGGAGAGAGGGGAGAAGAGGGAGGAGGAGAAGGAGGAGGAGGAGAAGAAGGGAGGAGGAGGAGAAGAGGGGAGGAGGGAGAAGAGAAGAGGAGAAGAGGAGGAGAAAGGGAGAGAGAGGAGAAGAGGGGAGGAGAAGAGGGGAGGAGAAGAGAAGAGGAGAAGAGGAGAGAGGAAGAGAAGAGGAGAGAGGAAGAGAAGAGGAGAGGAGATGAGGAGAGAGAGGAGGAGAAGAGGAGAGGGGGGAGAAGGAGAGAGAGGAGGAGAAGGAGAGATGAAGGAGAGAGGAAGAGAAGAGGAGAGAGGAAGAGAAGAGGAGAGAGGAAGAGAATAGGAGAGTGGAAGAGAAGAGGAGAGAGGAGGAGAAGAGGAGATGAGGAGAGAGGAGAGGAGGAGAAGGAGAGATGAAGGAGAGAGGGGTCTCTGAAATGTGGATTAAGTTAACATATCCACCCTACACACCAACATGTGGTCAGTTTTGAGTTATCAAGTCTCAAATGGTTTAAGGTCAGCGTAATAGGATAGGATTTGGATAAGCTGATCCTAGAACTATGCCAATGTGAACCTAACTTGTACCCGGAGCCTGAAATGCTGACAGTCTACTCTGTATTCATAGAGTCAGTTGGAACAATGCAGCAGGGATGCTACACTCCCAACATCTGGACAAGGCTGTTGCAATAGAACCACAGCTATGGCAGCAAACAAGACCTTTCCACTGTCATTAGAGGACTTTGTTCTTCAGATGATCCAGCTGAATGCTGAAATGAAGGACAGGGTTCTCTAAAGTACTATGTGTGTTGTACAGAGGGAAGGCGAGGGCTAGTGATGTAAGGGCATTACTGGAGGGGGACGTGGTAACGCTGGGCTGTCTCTGACTGCTGGCTAGCACTCCTCCCTCTCTCTGCAGGGTTAGAGCCTGCTGGCTAGCTAGCACTCCTCCCTCTCTCTGCAGGGTTAGAGCCTGCTGGCTAGCTAGCACTCCTCCCTCTCTCTGCAGGGTTAGAGCCTGCTGGCTAGCTAGCACTCCTCCCTCTCTCTGCAGGGTTAGAGCCTGCTGGCTAGCTAGCACTCCTCCCTCTCTGCAGGGTTAGAGCCTGCTGGCTAGCTAGCACTCCTCACCCTCTCTGCAGGGTTAGAGCCTGCTGGCTAGCTAGCACTCCTCACCCTCTCTGCAGGGTTAGAGCCTGCTGGCTAGCTAGCACTCCTCCCTCTCTGCAGGGTTAGAGCCTGCTGGCTAGCTAGCACTCCTCCCTCCCTCTGCAGGGTTAGAGCTTGCTGGCTAGCTAGCACTCCTCCCTCCCTCTGCAGAGTTAGAGCCTGCTGGCTAGCTAGCACTCCTCCCTCCTCTGCAGGGTTAGAGCCTGCTGGCTAGCTAGCACTCCTCCCTCCCTCTGCAGGGTTAGAGCCTGCTGGCTAGCTAGCACTCCTCCCTCCCTCTGCAGAGTTAGAGCTTGCTGGTTAGCTAGCACTCCTCCCTCCCTCTGCAGAGTTAGAGCTTGCTGGCTAGCTAGCACTCCTCCCTCCCTCTGCAGAGTTAGAGCCTGCTGGCTAGCTAGCACTCCTCCCTCCCTCTGCAGAGTTAGAGCCTGCTGGCTAGCTAGCACTCCTCCCTCCCTCTGCAGGGTTAGAGCCTGCTGGCTAGCTAGCACTCCTCCCTCCCTCTGCAGGGTTAGAGCCTGCTGGCTAGCTAGCACTCCTCCCTCCCTCTGCAGAGTTAGAGCTTGCTGGCTAGCTAGCACTCCTCCCTCCCTCTGCAGAGTTAAAGCTTGCTGGCTAGCTAGCACTCCTCCCTCCCTCTGCAGGGTTAAAGACTGCTGGCTAGCTAGCACTCCTCCCTCCCTCTGCAGAGTTAGAGCCTGCTGGCTAGCACTCCTCACCCTCTCTGCAGGGTTAGGTTAGAGCCAGGCCTTTGCTGGAAGGGAGAGCAACACACACAGACAATGTATATGCGCATGAACGCACACACACACACACACACACACACACACAGGAGGTTGGTGGCACATTAATTGTGGAGGAAGGGCTTGAGGTAATGGCTGGAGCCATTATTATGAGCCATCCTCCCCTCAGCAGCCTCCACTGACACACACAGGACCCGTGACACACAGCATCCCTCTCTCCAGGCCCCTGGTAACATGACTACAGAGAGGAGTGGGGGAAAAGGAGGAGAGGGGGAAAAGGAGGAGAGGGGGAAAAGGAGGAGAGGAGGAAAAGGAGGAGAGGAGGAGAGGGGGAAAAGGAGGAGAGAGGAGTGGGGGAAAAGGGAGGAGAGAGGAGTGGGGGAAAAGGAGGAGAGAGGAGTGGGGGGAAGGAGGAGAGGGGGAAAAGGGGAGGGGGGAAAAGGAGGAGAGGGGGAAAAGGAGGAGAGGGGAGTGGGGGAAAAGGAGGAGAGAGGAGTGGGGGAAAAGGAGGAGAGGGGGAAAATGAGGAGAGGGGGAAAAATGAGGAGAGAGGAGTGGGGGAAAAGGAGGAGAGAGGAGTGGGGGAAAAGGAGGAGAGGAGGAAAAGGAGGAGAGGAGGAGAGGAGGAAAAGGAGGAGAGGAGGAAAAGGAGGAGAGGAGGAAAAGGAGGAGAGGAGGAGTGGGGGAAAGGAGGAGAGGAGGAGTGGGGGAAAGGAGGAGAGGAGGAGTGGGGGAAAGGAGGAGAGGAGGAGAGGGGGAAAGGAGGAGAGGAGGAGTGGGGGAAAGGAGGAGGAGAGGGGGAAAGGAGGAGAGAGGAGGGGGGAAAGGAGGAGAGGAGGAGAGAGGAGAGGGGGAAAGGAGGAGAGGGGGAAAAGGAGGAGAGGGGGAAAAGGAGGAGAGGAGGAAAAGGAGGAGAGGAGGAGAGGGGGAAAAGGAGGAGAGAGGAGTGGGGGAAAAGGAGGAGAGAGGAGTGGGGGGGGAAGGAGGAGAGAGGAGTGGGGGGAAAGGAGGAGAGGGGGAAAAGGAGGAGAGGGAGGGGGGGGAAAGGAGGAGAGGGGGAAAAGGAGGAGTGGGGGAAAAGGAGGAGAGAGGAGTGGGGGAAAAGGAGGAGAGAGGAGTGGGGGAAAAGGAGGAGAGGGGGAAAATGAGGAGAGAGGAGTGGGGGAAAAGGAGGAGAGAGAGGAGTGGGGGAAAAGGAGGAGGAGAGGAGGAAAAGGAGGAGAGGAGGAGAGGGAGGAAAGGAGGAGAGGAGGAAAAGGAGGAGAGGAGGAAAAGGAGGAGAGGAGGAGTGGGGGAAAGGAGGAGAGGAGGAGTGGGGGAAAGGAGGAGAGGAGGAGAGGGGGAAAGGAGGAGAGGAGGAGTGGGGGAAAGGAGGAGAGGAGGAGAGGGGGAAAGGAGGAGAGGAGGAGAGAGGAGTGGGGGAAAGGAGGAGAGGAGGAGAGAGGAGTGGGGGAAAGGAGGAGAGGAGACAGGGCAGTTGTACGCTGGCTGTGAAGGCTCGACCTCCCAACAATGCCTCCGCCTAACACACACACACACACCACCCCATGCATGCTCTTTAACCCCATGATGAGATGACCCCTGTGAAGACGACCACAGGGCGACAGTGTCCAGCTAATAAGCACAGAGGGCTGTGTGTGTATCCTACTCAAACAAACACAATGCAGGGACAGCTCAGAAGTTCTAGGGCAGGACCACACACACACACACACACACACACAACATTTGGCCAAGAGCAAGAGAACAAAGAATCCAAGGCCATCAAAAACCAGTCTCTCCTCTCCTGAATCAAGATATGGAAAGGTGCTGTTAAGTCACAGAGAGGGCTGCCAGGTGTTACAGTAGGACTATGTTATGTTCCCTGGCTGTGTTGGTTCTACTGGCTGCTGCTACACTGGCTGCTGCTGCTGCTACACCGGCTGCTGCTGCTGCTACACCGGCTGCTGCTGCTACACCGGCTGCTGCTGCTGCTGCTGCTACACCGGCGGCTGCTGCTGCTGCTGCTACACCGGCGGCTGCTGCTGCTACACCGGCGGCTGCTGCTACACCGGCGGCTGCTGCTGCTACACCGGCGGCTGCTGCTGCTACACCGGCGGCTGCTGCTACACCGGCGGCTGCTGCTGCTACACCGGCGGCTGCTGCTACACCGGCGGCTGCTGCTGCTACACCGGCGGCTGCTGCTGCTGCTGCTACACCGGCGGCTGCTGCTGCTGCTGCTACACCGGCGGCTGCTGCTGCTGCTGCTACACCGGCGGCTGCTGCTGCTGCTGCTACACCGGGCGGCTGCTGCTGCTGCTGCTACACCGGCGGCTGCTGCTGCTACACCGGCGGCTGCTGCTGCTACACCGGCGGCTGCTGCTGCTACACCGGCGGCTGCTGCTGCTGCTGCTGCTACACCGGCGGCTGCTGCTGCTGCTGCTGCGACACCGGCGGCTGCTGCTGCTGCTGCGACACCGGCGGCTGCTGCTGCGACACCGGCGGCTGCTGCTGCTACTACCGGGCGGCTGCTGCTGCTACACCGGGCGGGCGGGTTGCTGCTGCACGGGGCGGCTGCTGCTGCTGCTACACCGGCTGCTGCTGTTGCTGCTTACACCGGGCGGTTGCTGTTGCTACACACCGGGCGGCTGCTGCTGCTGCTGCTTACACCGGCGGCTGCTGCTGCTGCTGCTACACCGGGCGGTTGCTGTTGCTGCTGCTACACCGGGCGGTTGCTGCTACACCGGGCGCGGTTGCTGCTGCTGCTACACCGTGGCTGCTGCTGCTGCTACACCGCTGCTGCTGCTGCTTGGCATCGGCGGCTGCTGCTGCTGCTACACCGGGCGGCTGCTGCTGCTACACCGGCGGCTGCTGCTGCTGCTACACCGGCGGTGCTGCTGCTACACCGGGTGGCTGCTGCTACACCGGCGGCGGCGGCTGCTGCTACACCGGGCGGCTGCTGCTACACCGGCGGCTGCTGCTACACCGCGGTTGCTGCTACACCGGGCGGTGGTGCTGCTACACCGCGGCTGCTGCTGCTGCTACACCGCGGCTGCTGCTGCTGCTACACCGGCGGCTGCTGCTGCTGCTACACCGGCGGCTGCTGCTGCTGCTACACCGGCGGCTGCTGCTGCTGCTACACTGGCGGCTGCTGCTGCTACACTGGCGGCTGCTGCTGCTACACTGGCTGCTGCTGCTACGCTGGAGGCTGCTGCTCCCCCACTGTCACTGCTATCTGTAGGAGCTGGTGATTTCTCCAGTCCTGACTCCATGTCTCTACACAGCCAGAACAGGCCACAGTGGACTCATTACTGCACAGAGACTCAGAGGGAGGAATAGAGAGAGACAGCAGATACAGAGAAACACACACGGGCATGGAGGGAGGAATAGAGAGAGAGACAGCAGATACAGAGAAACACACACGGGCATGGAGGGAGGAATAGAGAGAGAGACAGCAGATACAGAGAAACACACACGGGCATGGAGGGAGGAATAGAGAGACAGACAGCCGATACAGAGAAACACACACGGGCATGGAGGGAGGAATAGAGAGACAGCAGATACAGAGAAACACACACGGGCATGGAGGGAGGAATAGAGAGACAGCAGATACAGAGAAACACACACGGGTATGCACGCACGCACACACGGTGTATGCTCTTTCTGGTCACAGCAACTTTTTAAATAAGAAAGAACAGAGTACAGAAGAGAAGTGAGGTCAAGATGGAGAACATATACACTGACATCACAATAGAGACCTGGACTGACTTATACACTGACCTGGACTGACTGACATCACAACAGAGACCTGGACTGACTGACATCACAACAGAGTCCTGGACTGACTTATACACTGACCTGGACTGACTGACATCACAACAGAGACCTGGACTGACTGACATCACAACAGAGACCTGGACTGACTGACATCACAACAGAGACCTGGACTGACTGACATCACAACAGAGACCTGGACTGACTGACATCACAACAGAGACCTGGACTGACTGACATCACAACAGAGACCTGGACTGACTGACATCACAACAGAGACCTGGACTGACTGACATCACAACAGAGACCTGGACTGACTGACATCACAACAAAGACCTGGACTGACTGACATCACAACAAAGACCTGGACTGACTGACATCACAATAAAGACCTGGACTGACTGACATCACAACAAAGACCTGGACTGACTGACATCACAATAAAGACCTGGACTGACTGACATCACAATAAAGACCTGGACTGACTGACATCACAACAAAGACCTGGACTGACTGACATCACAACAAAGACCTGGACTGACTGACATCACAATAAAGACCTGGACTGACTGACATCACAACAAAGACCTGGACTGACTGACATCACAATAAAGACCTGGACTGACAGACAGACAGATCCTATGATCAGTCCTATGTAGACAATTAGAACTGTGCATAAAGATAATGGACTGTCCTGTTTAACTTTCATCTCTGATCATTTGTCAAATAGGGAAAGAGGAACACACAATACTGACACATATAGACCTAGACTCAGGGATACAGTCAGTCTATCAAACACAATACTGACACATTAAGGCCTAGACTCAGGGATACAGTCAGTCTATCAGACACAATACTGACACATATAGGCCTAGACTCAGGGATACAGTCAGTCTATCAGACACATATAGACCTAGACTCAGGGATACAGTCAGTCTATCAAACACAGACACAATACTGACACATATAGACCTAGACTCAGTGATACAGTCAGTCTATCAAACACAGACACAATACTGACACATATAGGCCTAGACTCAGGGATACAGTCAGTCTATCAAACACAGACACAATACTGACACATATAGGCCTAGACTCAGGGATACGGTCAGTCTATCAAACACAGACACAATACTGACACATATAGGCCTAGACTCAGGGATACAGTCAGTCTATCAAACACACACACCAACAGACAGACACACACTAACAGACAGACAGACACACACTAACAGACAGACAGACACACACTAACAGACAGACAGACACACACTAACAGACAGACAGACACACACTAACAGACAGACAGACACACACTAACAGACAGACAGACACACACTAACAGACAGACAGACACACACTAACAGACAGACAGACACACACTAACAGACAGACAGACACACACTAACAGACAGACAGACACACACTAACAGACAGACTATCTCTGGGAAGGATAAACTTGGTCTTATTGATTCTTCTAGGCATGCTGTCCTCCCAAGAACAAAAGAGAGCCAGACCAAACTAATGGAGAACCTCCCGGGGACAGAAGAGAGCCAGGCCAAACTACTGGAGAACCTCCCGGAGACCGAAGAGAGCCAGACCAAACTAGTGGAGAACCTCCCCAGTACAGAAGAGAGCCAGACCAAACAAATGGAGAACCTCCCCGGAAAAGAAGAGAGCCAGACCAAACTAATGGAGAACCTCCCCGGAAAAGAAGAGAGCCAAACCAAACTAATGGAGAACCTCCCCAGTACAGAAGAAAGCCAGACCAAACTAATGGAGAACCTCCCCGGAAAAGAAGAGAGCCAGACCAAACTAATGGAGAACCTCCCCGGAACAGAAGAGAGCCAGACCAAACTAATGGAGAACCTCCCCGGAACAGAAGAGAGCCAGACCAAACTAGTGGAGGATGTCCCCAGAACAGAAGAGAGCCAGACCAAACTAGTGGAGAACGTCCCCAGAACAGAAGTGGAGAAAACAGCTGCAGGAATCTCGTAGAACCAACACTAATCAACATCAATCCCTCTTGGCCACAGTCCTAACTGGATATTACTCATATTAGACCCAGTGGTGTGTGTGTGTGTGTGTGTGTGTGTGTGTGTGTGTGTGTGTGTGTGTGTGTGTGTGTGTGTGTGTGTGTGTGTGTGTGTGTGTGTGTGTGTCAGGGTGAGTGAGAGAGAGAAGAGAAAGAGAGAAAAAGAAGAGGGTGCTCAGGAGATTGAGATCAAAGGAGCTGTAACTAAAAAGACCTGCTTCATCTCAGCCAGTTAACAGGCACTGAGCTGCAAGTCAAATGAGCCCTCTGATGTGTGTGTGTGTGTGTGTGTGTGTGTGTGTGTGTGTGTGTGTGTGTGTGTGTGTGTGTGTGTGTGTGTGTGTGTGTGTGTGTGTGTGTGACAAAATAGACGAGCGAGTAATATGTGACCTAGTAACATATCAGAGTGAAGCTCGGAGAGCGACTGAGTAAATTACTGTTTATCTGCTCCTCTGTGAGAGTGAGTAGGAGAGAGGAACAACTCCTCTGAGGGTGAGTAGGAGAGAGAGGAACGGCTCTCTGTGAGAGTGAGTAGGAGAGAGAGGAACGGCTCTCTGTGAGAGTGAGTAGGAGAGAGAGGAACGGCTCTCTGTGAGAGTGAGTAGGAGAGAGAGGAACGGCTCTCTGTGAGTGAGTAGGAGAGAGAGGAACGGCTCTCTGTGAGAGTGAGTAGGAGAGAGAGGAACGGCTCTCTGTGAGAGTGAGTAGGAGAGGAACGGCTCTCTGTGAGAGTGAGTAGGGAGAGAGGAACGGCTCTCTGTGAGAGTGAGTAGGAGAAAGGAACGGCTCTCTGTGAGAGTGAGTAGGAGAGAGGAACGGCTCTCTGTGAGAGTGAGTAGGAGAGAGGAACGGCTCTCTGTGAGAGTGAGTAGGAGAGAGGAACGGCTCTCTGTGAGAGTGAGTAGGAGAGAGGAACGGCTCTCTGTGAGAGTGGGTAGGAGAGAGGAACGGTTCTCTGTGAGAGTGGGTAGGAGAGAGGAACGGCTCTGTGAGAGTGAGTAGGAGGGAGGAACGGCTCTCTGTGAGAGTGAGTAGGAGAGAGGAACGGCTCTCTGTGAGAGAGTGCGTAGGAGAGGAACGGCTCTCTGTGAGAGTGCGTAGGAGAGTGGAACGGCTCTCTGTGAGAGTGAGTAGGAGAGAGGAAACGACTCTCTGTGAGAGTGAGTAGGAGAGAGGAACTACTGTGAGAGTGAGTAGGAGAGAGGAACGACTCTGTGAGAGTGAGTAGAGAGAGGAACGGCTCTCTGTGAGAGTGAGTAGGGAGAGGAACGCTCTCTGTGAGAGTGAGTAGGAGAGAGGAACGGCTCTCTGTGAGAGTGGGTAGGAGAGAGGAACGGCTCAGGAGAATGAGTAGGAGAGAGGAACGACTCTCTGTGAGAGTGAGTAGGAGAGAGGAAATCGACTTCTGTGAGAGTGAGTAGGAGAGAGGAACGACTCTCTGTGAGAGAGTGAGTAGGAGAGAGGAACGACTCTCTGTGAGAGTGAGTAGGAGAGAGGAACGACTCGGT
>NW_027009153.1:0-53130 GCF_036934945.1 Oncorhynchus masou masou | reverse complement strand
CTGTTTCTCTCTCTCTCTCTTTCTCTCTCTCCCCTCCTGTTTCTCTCTCTCTCTCCTGTTTCTTTCTCTCTCCTTTTCTCTGTTTCTCTCCCCTCCTGTTTCTCTCTCTCTGTTTCTTTCTCTCCCCTCTTTCTCTGTTTCTCTCTCTCCTCTCCGTTTCTCTCTCTCCTGTTTCTCTCTCTCTCTCCTTTGTTTCTCTGTTTCTCTCCCCCCTCCTGTTTCTCTCTCTCCTGTTTCTCTCACTCTCTCCTCTTTCTCCCTCCTGTTTCTCTCCTCCTGTTCTCTCTCCCTCCTGTTTCTCTTTCTTCTCTCTCCTCCTCTTTCTGTTTCTTTCTCTCTCTCTCTTCTCTGTTTCTCTCTCTCCTCTTTCTCTGTTTCTCTCTCTCTCCTGTTTCTCTCTCTCCTCCTCTTCTCTGTTTCTCTCTCTCTCTCTCTGTTTCTCTGTTTCTCTTTCTCTCTCCTGTTTCTCTCTCTCCTCCTGTTTCTCTGTTTCTCTTCTCTCTCCTGTTTCTCTCTTTCTCTCCTGTTTCTCTCACTCTCCTCTTTCTCTCTCCTCCTGTTTCTCTCTCCTCCTCCTGTATCTCCCCCTCCTGTTTCTCTCTCCCTCCTGTTTCTCTCTCTCCCTCTGTTTCTCTCCCCTCTCTCTTTCTCTGTTTCTCTCCTCTCCTGTTTCTCTCCTCTCCTGTTTCTCTCTCCCCTCTTTCTCTGTTTCTCTTCTCTCTCCTGTTTCTCTGTTCCTCTTCTCTGTTTCTCTCCCCCTGTTTCCTCTCTCTCTCTCTCCTGTTTCTCTCTCTCTCTCCTCTTTCTCTCCTGTTTCTCCCTCTCTGTATCTCCTGTTTCTCCCTCCTCTTTCTCTGTTTCTCTCTCTCTCCTGTTTCTCTGTTTCTCTCTCTCTCTCCTGTTTCTCTCTCTCTCTCCTCTTTCTCTGTTTCTCTCTCTCTCCTGTTTCTCTCTCTCTCTCTTTCTCTGTTTCTCTCTCTCTCTCTCCTGTTTCTCTCTCTCTCCTCCTTTCTCTGTTTCTCTCTCCCCCTCTGTTTCTCTCTCTCTCTCCTGTTTCTCTCTCTCTCCTTTTCTCTGTTTCTCTCTCCCTCCCTGTTTCTCTCTCTCCCTGTTTCTCTCTCTCTCTCTTCTCTGTTTCTCTCTCTCCCTGTTTCTCTCTCTCTCTCTCCTGTTTCTCTGTTTCTCTCTCTCTGTTTCTCTTCTCTCTGTTTCTCTCTCTCTCTTTCTCTGTTTCTCTCTCTCTGTTTCTCTCTGTTTCTCTCTCTCTCCTTTCTCTGTTTCTCTCTCTGTTCCTGTTTCTCTGTTTTTCTCCCTGTTTCTCTCTTTCTCTCTCTCTCTGTTTCTCTCCCTCCTCTTTCTCTCTGTTTCTCTCTCTCCTCTTTCTCTCTCTGTTTCTCTCTTCTCTGTTTCTCTGCTCCCCTCTGTTTCTCTCTCTCTGTTTCTCTCTCTCTCCTGTTTCTCTGTTTCTCTCTCCCCTCTCCTGTTTCTCTCTCCTGTTTCTCTCTCTCCTCTTCTCTCTGTTTCTCTCTCTCTCCTGTTTTCTCTCCTTTCTCTGTTTCTCTCTCTTTCCTGTTTCTCTCTCTTTTTCTCTGTTTCTCTCTCCTGTTTCTCTCTCTCTCCTCTCTCTCCCTCTCTCTCTCTCTCTCTCTGTTTCTCTGTTTCTCTCTCTCTCCTGTTTCTCTGATCACTCTCTACTTTTCTCTGTTTCTCTCTCCTGTTTCTCTCTCTCTCCTCTGTTTCTCTGTTTCTCTCTCCCCTCCCTGTTTCTCTCTCTTTCTCTCCCCTGTTTCTCTCTCTCCTGTTTCTCTGTTTCTCTCTCTCTCTCCTGTTTCTCTCTCTCCTGTTTTCTCTCTTTCTCTCCTGTTTCTCTCTCTCTCCTGTTTCTCTGTTTCTTTCTCTCTCTCCTGTTTCTCTTTCTCCTTTTCTCTGTTTCTCTCTCTCTCCTGTTTCTCTCTCTCTCCTGTTTCTTTCCCCCTCTGTTTTCCTCTCTCTCCTGTTTCTCTCTCTCTCCTGTTTCTCTGTTTCTCTCCTCTCTCCTGTTTCCTGTTTCTCTTTCTCTCCTGTTCTCGGTCTTTTCTCCTCTTTCTTTGTTTCTCTCCCCCCTCCCCTCCTGTTTCTCTCTCCTCCTGTTTCTCTCCTCCTGTTTCTCTCTCTTCTCCTGTTTCTCTCTCTCTCCCTGTTTCTCTGTTTCTCCCCTCCTGTTTCTCTCTCCTGTTTCTCTTTCTCTCCTCCTCTGTTTCTCTCTCTCTCCTGTTTCTCTGTTTCTCTCTCCCCTCCTCTTTCTCTGTTTCTCTCCTCTCCTGTTTCTCTCTCCTCTCCTGTTTCTCTCCCCCTCTTTCTCTGTTTCTCTCCTTCTCTCTCTGTTTCTCTCTCTCTCCTCCTCTTCTCTGCTTCTTTCTCTGTTTCTCTGTTTCTCTTTCTCTCCTGTTTCTCTCTCTCTCCTGTTTCTTTGCTTCTCTCCCTCCTGTTTCTCTCTCTCTCCTGTTTCTCTGTTTCTCTTCTCTCTCCTGTTTCTCTCTCCTCCTCTTCTCTGCTCTCCCCCCTCCTGTTTCTCTCTCTCTCTCCTGTTTCTCTCACTCTCCCTCCTTTTCTCTCTCCCCCTCCTGTTTCTCTCTCCTCCTCCTGTTCTCTCTCTCCCTCTCTGTTTCTCTCCCTCCTGTTTCTCTCCCTCCTGTTTCTCTGATCTCTCTCTCTCTCCTGTTTCTCTTACTCTCTCTCCTCTTCTCTGTTTCTCTCTCTCCTCCTGTTTCTCTCTCCCTTTTCTGTTTCTCTCTCTCCCTCCTGTTTCTCTCACTCTCTCCTCTTTCTCTCCCTCTCCCTGTTTCTCTCTGTTTCTCTCTCCTCTTTCTCCTGTATCTCTCCCTCTCCTGTTTCTTCTCCCCCTTCTGTTTCTCTCTCCCCTCTCTGTTTCTCTCTCCCCCTCCTGTTTCTCTCTCTCCTCTTTTCTCTCTCTTCCCTCCTGTTTCTCTGTTTCTCTCCCTCCTCTCTCTGTTTCTCTCTCTCTCTCCTCTTTCTCTCTCTCTCTCTCTCCCTCTTTCTCTGTATCTCTCCTCCTGTTTCTCTCTCTCTCCTTCTTTCTCTGTTTCTCTCTCCTCCTGTTTCTCTCTCTCTCTCTCCTGTTTCTCTGTTTCTCTCTCCCCTTCCTCTCTCTCCCTCCTGTTTCTCTCTCCCCTCCTGTTTCTCTCTCCTCCTCTGTATCTCTGTTTCTCTCTCTTCTCTCTCCTGTCTCCTCTTCTCTGTTTCTCTCTCCTGTTTCTCTCTCTCCTGTTTCTCTGATCTCTCCTCTTTCTGTTTCTCTCTCTCCCTCTTTCTCTGTTTCTCTTTCTCTCTCCCCCTTCTCTTTCTCTCTCCTCCTCTGTTTCTCTCTCCTGTTTCTCTCTCTCTCTCTCTCCTGTTTCTCTCTCTCTCCTCTTTCTCTCCCCCTCCTTTCTCTGTTTCTCTCTCTCTCCTATTTCTCTCTCTCCTCTTTCTCTCTCCCCCTCCTCTTTCTCTGTTTCTCTCTCCTGTTTCTCTCTCTCTCTCTTGTTTCTCTGTTTCTCTCTCTCTCCTGTTTCTCTGTTTCTCTCCTGTTGCTCTCTCTCTCTCCTCTTTCTCTGTTTCTCTCTCCCCCTCCTGTTTCTCTCTCTCTCTCCTTTTTCTCTCTCTCTCCTTTTTCTCTGTTTCTCTCTCCCCCTCCTGTTTCTCTCTCTCTCCTGTTTCTCTCTCTCTCTCCTCTTTCTCTGTTTCTCTCTCTCTGTTTCTCTGTTTCTCCTGTTCTCTCTTCTCTCTTCTCTGTTTCTCTCTCTCTCCTCTTTCTCTGTTTCTCTCTCTCTCCTGTTTCTCTCTCTCTCCCCTCTGTTTCTCTCTCTCTCTCCTCTCTCTCTCTTTCTTCTCTCTCCTCTCCTGTTTCTCTGTTTCTCTTTCTCCTCCTGTTTCTCTCTCCTCTCTCTCTCCTGTTTCTCTCTCTCTCCTGTTTCTCTCTCTCTCTCCTGTTTCTCTCTCCTGTTTCCTCCTCTTCTCTGTTTCTCTCTCTCCTCCTCTTTCTCTCTCTCTCTCTCCTGTTTCTCTCTCCCCTCCTGTTTCTCTCTCTATCTCTCTCTGTTTCTCTCTCTCTCCTCTTTCTCTGTTTCTCTCTCTCTCTGTTTCTCTGTTTCTCTCCTGTTTCTCTCTCTCCTCTCTGTTTCTCTCTCTCCCTCCTGTTTCTCTCTCCCTGTTTCTCTCTGTTTCTCTCTCCCCTCCTGTTTCTGTCTCTCTCTCTGTTTCTCTCTCCTCTTTCTCTGTTTCTCTCTCTCTCTCGCTCCTCTTTCTCTGTTTCTCTCTCTCTCTCTCCTGTTTCTCTCTCTCTCCCCCTCCTCTTTCTCTGTTTCTCTCTCTCTCCTGTTTCTCTCTCTCTCTCCTCTTTCTCTCTCTCTCCTGTTTCTCTCTCTCTCTCCTGTTTCTCTCTCTCTGTCTCTCTCTCCTGTTTCTCTCTCTCTCTCTCTTTCTCTCTCTCTCCTGTTTCTCTCTCTCTCTCTCCTGTTTCTCTGTTTCTCTCTCTCTCCTGTTTCTCTCTCTCTCTCCTCTTTCTCTGTTTCTCTCTCTCTCTCCTGTTTCTCTGTTTCTCTTTCTCTCTCCTGTTTCTCTCTCTCCTATTTCTCTGTTTCTCTCTCCTCCTGTTTCTCTCTCCTCTGTTTCTCTCTCTCTCCTGTTTCTCTCTCTCTGTTTCTCTCTTCTTCTCCTCTCCCCTCTCTCTGTCCTCTTCTCTGTTTCTCTCTCTCTCCTCTTTCTCTCTCTCTCTCCTCTTTCTCTCTTTCTCCTCTTCTCTCTCTGTTTCTCTCTCTCTCTCTTTCTCTGTATCTCTCTCTCCTGTTTCTCTCTCTCTTTCTCTGTTTCTCTCCCCTCCTGTTTTCTCTCTCTCCTGTTTCTCTCACTCTCTCCTCTTTCTCTCTCCCCCTCCTGTTTCTCTCCCCTCCTGTATCTCCTCCCCTCCTGTATCTCTCTCCCCCTCCTGTTTCTCTCTCTCCTCTTTCTCTCTCCCCCTCCTCTTTCTCTGTTTCTCTCTCTCTCTCCTGTTTCTCTCTCTCTCTCCTCTTTCTCTGTTTCTCTCTCTCTCTCCTGTTTCTCTGTTTCTCTTTCTCTCTCCTGTTTCTCTCTCTCTCTCCTATTTCTCTGTTTCTCTCCCCCCTCCTGTTTCTCTCTCTCTCCTCTCCTGTTTCTCTCACTCTCTCCTCTTTCTCTCTCCCCCTCCTCTTTCTCTGTTTCTCTCTCTCTCCTATTTCTCTCTCTCTCCTCTTTCTCTCTCCCCCTCCTCTTTCTCTGTATCTCTCTCTCCTGTTTCTCTCTCTCTCCTCTTTCTCTGTTTCTCTCTCTCTCTCCTGTTTCTCTGTTTCTCTCCTGTTTCTCTCTCTCTCTCCTCTTTCTCTGTTTCTCTCTCCCCCTCCTGTTTCTCTCTCTCTCCTTTTTCTCTCTCTCTCTCCTTTTTCTCTGTTTCTCTCTCCCCCTCCTATTTCTCTCTCTCTCCTGTTTCTCTCACTCTCTCCTCTTTCTCTGTTTCTCTCTCTCTCTTTCTCTCTCCTGTTTCTCTTCTCTCCTGTTTCTCTCTCTCTCTCTCCTCTTTCTCTGTTTCTCTCTCTCCTCTTTCTCTGTTTCTCTCTCTCTCTCGCTCTCCTGTTTCTCTCTCTCTCTCTTTCTCTGTTTCTCTCTCTCTCTCCTCTTTCTCTGTTTATCTCTCTCTCTCTCCTGTTTCTCTGTTTCTCTCTCTCTCTCCTGTTTCTCTGTTTCTCTCTCTCTCCTGTTTCTCTCTCTCTCTCTGTTTCTCTCTCTCTCTCTCCTGTTTCTCTCTCTCCTGTTTCTCTGTTTCTCTCTCTCTCTCTCCTGTTTCTCTGTTTCTCTCTCTCTCTCCTGTTTCTCTCTCTCTCCTGTTTCTCTCTTTCTCTCTCTCTCCTGTTTCTCTCTTTCTTTCTCTCTCTCTCCTGTTTCTCTCTGTCTCTCCTCTTTCTCTGTTTCTCTCTCTCTCCTCTTTCTCTGTTTCTCTCTCTCTCCTCTTTCTCTGTTTCTCTCTCTTTCTCTGTTTCTCTCTCTCCTCTTTCTCTGTTTCTCTCTCTCTCCTGTTTCTCTCTCTCCTCTTTCTCTGTTTCTCTCTCTCTCTCTGTTTCTCTCTCTCTCCTCTTTCTCTGTTTCTCTCTCTCTCCTCTTTCTCTGTTTCTCTCTCGCTCCACTTTCTCTGTTTCTCTCTCTCTCTCTCCTGTTTCTCTCTCTCTCCCCCTCCTCTTTCTCTGTTTCTCTCTCTCTCCTGTTTCTCTCTCTCCTCTTTCTCTCTCCCCCTCCTCTTTCTCTGTTTCTCTCTCTCTCCTGTTTCTCTCTCTCTCTCCTCTCTCTCTCTCCTGTTTCTCTCTCTCTCTGTTTCTCTGTTTCTCTCTCTCCTGTTTCTCTCTCTCTCTCTCTCTCTCTCTCTGTTTCTCTCTCTCTCCTGTTTCTCTCTCTCTCCTGTTTCTCTCTCTCTCCTGTTTCTCTCTTTCTCTCTCTCTCTCCTGTTTCTCTCTTTCTCTCTCTCTCTCTCCTGTTTCTCTGTTTCTCTCTCTCCTGTTTCTCTCTCTCTCTCCTCTTTCTCTGTTTCTCTCTCTCTCCTGTTTCTCTCTCTCTCCTCTTTCTCTGTTTCTCCTCTTTCTCTCTCTCTCCTTTTTCTCTCTCTCTCCTCTTTCTCTCTCTTCCTCTTTCTCTCTCCTCCTTCTCGGTTTCTCTCTCTCTCTCCTCTTCTCTGTTTCTCTCTCTCTCCTCTTCTCTGTTTCTCTCTCTCTCCTCTTTCTCTGTTTCTCTCTCTCCTCTTTCTCTCTCCTCTTCTCTGTTTTTCTCTCTCTCCTCTTCTCTTTCTCTCTCCTCTCTCTCTGTTTCTCTGTTCTCTCTCTCCTCTTACTCCGTTTTGCTTTCTCCCCTCTTCCTCATTTCAATTCAATTCAAGGGGCTTTATTTCTTTTCCTCTTTCTCTGTTTCTCTCTCTCCATTCCTCTCTCTCCTATTTCTCTGGGGGTGGGGGGGCTGAGAGAGAGGGAGGGAGAGGGGGGAGACACAGAGAGCGAGACAGAGACAGAGAGGGTAGAGAGAGACTCATTCCTCTTGTTACCTACATCCAGATGATGATAAATACGTAGCAAAAGAAAAGCTGAGGAGAAGAAGGAAGGAAACCGAAGGAGAAGACAGGAGAGGAATAGGAAGGGTGAAAGAGGAGGATACAGACAGATGAGATGAATAGGAGGAGGAAAGAGGAGGGTACAGAGAGAAGAGAGGAAAGAGGAGGATACAGAGAGAGGAGAGGAAGAGGAGGAGGAAAGAGGAGGATACAGAGAGAGGAGAGGAAAGAGGAGGATACAGACAGATGAGACGAATAGGGAGGAAAGAGGAGGATACAGAGAGGAGAGGAAAGAGGAGCATACAGACAGATGAGACGAATAGGAGGAAAGAGGAGGATACAGAGAGGAGAGGAAAGAGGAGGATACAGACAGATGAGACGAATAGGAGGAAAGAGGAGGGTACCGAGAGAGTAGAGGAAAGAGGAGGATACAGAGAGAGGAGAGGAAGAGGAGGAGGAAAGAGGAGGATACAGAGAGAGGAGAGGAAGAGGAGGAGGAAAGAGGAGGATACAGACAGATGAGACGAATAAGAGGAAAGAGGAGGATACAGAGAGGGGAGATGAAAGAGGAGGATACAGAGAGAGGAGAGGAAAAAGGAGGAAAGAGAAGGATACAGAGAGAAGAGAGGAAAGAGGAGGATACAGAGAGATGGGAGAGGAAAGGAGGATACAGAGAGAAGAGAGGAAAGAAGAGGAGGAAAGAGAAGGATACAGAGAGCGGAGAGGAAAGTGGAGGATACAGAGAGAGGACAGGAAAGAGGAGGATACAGAGAGCGGAGAGGAAGGAATAGAACAATAGAAGGATTGAGAGAAGGAAAAGAGAGAGGATAGGAAGAGGATGGAGTGTGGGAAAGAGACTAGCTTTAGTATGAGTGTGTGTGTGCGTCCATACATGTTTGAGTAAAATGAGAAGGTGACAGATTGGAGCAATCAGCCCTAACACTCCACCACTGGACAGTAGAGTACTAATGATAACATACTTCCTGCCTGGCGGCTAGGGCGCGCACCCACCCACCCACCCACGCACGCACGCACGCACACAATCAGTCAATGTTATATGCTTTGCCATGACTTGAATGACTAAATTGATTAGTCAAATTATCTCCACTATGATTGTGGTCATATAAAATGATGCTAAGTTTTACATTGTAAATGTAAGGCAAAACACTTTTTATGGCCTGGCATCACTGTCCGCTTTTGATGTCCAATGTTTGACTTCATTGATTAAGATAGATTACAGATGTAAGGATCTTAATTTATTTGCAACAGCAGCAACAGAAAATATGAATTATTATGTGAATTATAATTAGCGGACATATCTGTAGGGGTTGATACATTTGTCTGGAAATTTCTAAGTGTAAATTACAAACTTCAGAAGCCTTTTTAAACCTCAAATACCCCAAAAGTTCTCCTGCAACAGGGTGATCAAATGAAGATCCTATATCTGTAGAGAATGGAGACCTGCACACTGACGAACGCTTCCACTGTGTTTCACTTGGAAGTCATCGTCAGGCATAAAAGACCAAACCATTTAGGTTTGACATTTAGAAGCGGCTGATGTACCTGCTCTGACCTGCTCTGCCATTTACATGAAACCAGTTGCACAGCATTGTGACAAGAGCAAGTGAGAAGCATTATATTCCTTCACCTTTTCCTCATAGACGTCACATCTGACTCAGCCATGGCTCTGAGAGCATTCACCCTGCTAATGCTCTCTCTGCTCCACCAGTGTGTGCCTCAGCCATGGCTCTGAGAGCATTCACCCTGCTAATGCTCTCTCTGCTCCACCAGTGTGTGACTCAGCCATGGCTCTGAGAGCATTCACCCTGCTAATGCTCTCTCTGCTCCACCAGTGTGTCCCTCAGCCATGGCTCTGAGAGCATTCACCCTGCTAATGCTCTCTCTGCTCCACCAGTGTGTCCCTCAGCCATGGCTCTGAGAGCATTCACCCTGCTAATGCTCTCTGCTCCACCAGTGTGTGCCTCAGCCATGGATCTGAGAGCATTCACCCTGCTAATGCTCTCTCTGCTCCACCAGTGTGTCCCTCAGCCATGGCTCTGAGAGCATTCACCCTGCTAATGCTCTCTCTGCTCCACCAGTGTGTGCCTCACCCATGGCTCTGAGAGCATTCACCCTGCTAATGCTCTCTCTGCTCCACCAGTGTGTGACTCAGCCATGGCTCTGAGAGCATTCACCCTGCTAATGCTCTCTCTGCTCCACCAGTGTGTCCTCAGCCATGGCTCTGAGAGCATTCACCCTGCTAATGCTCTCTCTGCTCCACCAGTGTGTCCCAGCCATGGCTCTGAGAGCATTCACCCTGCTAATGCTCTCTCTGCTCCACCAGTGTGTGCCTCAGCCATGGCTCTGAGAGCATTCACCCTGCTAATGCTCTCTCTGCTCCACCAGTGTGTCCCTCAGCCATGGCTCTGAGAGCATTCACCCTGCTAATGCTCTCTCTGCTCCACCAGTGTGTGCCTCAGCCATGGCTCTGAGAGCATTCACCCTGCTAATGATCTCTCTGCTCCACCAGTGTGTCCCTCACCCATGGCTCTGAGAGCATTCGCCCTGCTAATGCTCTCTCTGCTCCACCAGTGTGTGACTCAGCCATGGCTCTGAGAGCATTCACCCTGCTAATGCTCTCGCTGCTCCACCAGTGTGTGCCTCACCCATGGCTCTGAGAACATTCACCCTGCTAATGCTCTCTCTGCTCCACCAGTGTGTCCCTCACCCATGGCTCTGAGAGCATTCGCCCTGCTAAGTATTATATTGTACTGTGTAATGTGGTGCTGGAGGGTTTATTGTACTGTACTGTGTAATGTGATGTGGTGCTGGAGGGTTTATTGTACTGTACTGTGTAATATGATGCTGGAGGGTGTATTATATTGTACTGTGTAATGTGATGTGGTGCTGGAGGGTGTATTATATTGTACTGTGTAATGTGGTGCTGGAGGGCTTATTGTACTGTACTGTGTAATGTGATGTGGTGCTGGAGGGTGTATTATATTGTACTGTGTAATGTGGTGCTGGAGGGTTTATTGTACTGTACTGTACTGTGTAATCACTCTCATATATCCTTATGTACATATTCTTTATCCCCTTACACTGTGTATAAGACAGTAGATTAGGAATTGTTAGTTAGATTACTTGTTGGTTATTACTGCATTGTCGGAACTAGAAGCACAAGCATTTCGCTACACTCGCATTAACATCTGCTAACCATGTGTATGTGACAAAAAATTTGATTTGATTTGATTTAATGTAATGTGGTGCTGGAGGGTTTATTGTACTGTACTGTGTAATGTGATGCTGGAGGGTTTATTGTACTGTACTGTGTAATGTGATGCTGGAGGGTATTATTGTACTGTACTGTGTAATGTGGTGCTGGAGGGTGTATTATATTGTACTGTGACATGTGATGCTGGAGGGTGTATTAAGTTGTACTGTGTAATGTGGTGCTGGAGGGTTTATTGTACTGTGTAATGTAATGTGGTGCTGGAGGGTTTATTATATAGTACTGTGTAATGTGATGCTGGAGGGTGTATTATATTGTACTGTGTAATGTGGTGCTGGAGGGTATATTGTGCTGTACTGTGTAATGTGGTGCTGGAGGGTTTATTGTACTGTGTAATGTAATGTGGTGCTGGAGGGTTTATTATATAGTACTGTGTAATGTGGTGCTGGAGGGTGTATTATATTGTACTGTGTAATGTGATACTGGAGGGTGTATTATATTGTACTGTGTAATGTGGTGCTGGAGGGTTTATTGTACTGTGTAATGTGGTGCTGGAGAGTGTATTATATTTTACTGTGTAATGTGGTGCTGGAGGGTGTATTATATTGTACTGTGTAATGTGGTGCTGGAGGGTTTATTGTACTGTACTGTGTAATGTGATGCTGTAGGGTATATTATATTGTACTCAGTAATGTGGTGCTGGAGGCTGTATTATATTGTACTGTGTAATGTGGTGCTGGAAGGTGTATTATATTGTACTGTGTAATGTGATGCTGGAGGGGATATTATATTGTACTGTGTAATGTGGTGCTGGAGGGTGTATTATATTGTACTGTGTAATGTGGTGCTGGAGGGTGTATTATATTGTACTGTGTAATGTGGTGCTGGAGGGTGTATTATATTGTACTGTGTAATGTGGTGCTGGAGGGGGTATTATATTGTACTGTGTAATGTGGTGCTGGAGGGGGTATTATATAGTACTGTGTAATGTGGTGCTGGAGGGTGTATTATATTGTACTGTGTAATGTGATGCTGGAGGGTATATTATATTGTACTGTGTAATGTGGTGCTGAAAGGTGCATTGTACTGTGTAATGTGGTGCTGGAGGGTGTATTGTACTGTGTAATGTGGTGCTGGAGGTGTGTATTATATTGTACTGTGTAATGTGGTGCAGGAGGGTTTATTGTACTGTGTAATGTAATGTGGTGCTGGAGGGTTTATTATATAGTACTGTGTAATGTGATGCTGGAGGGTGTATTATATTGTACTGTGTAATGTGGTGCTGGAGGGTATATTGTGCTGTACTGTGTAATGTGGTGCTGGAGGGTTTATTGTACTGTGTAATGTAATGTGGTGCTGGAGGGTGTATTATATTGTACTGTGTAATGTGATGCTGGAGGGTGTATTATATTGTACTGTGTAATGTGGTGCTGGAGGGTTTATTGTACTGTGTAATGTGGTGCTGGAGAGTGTATTATATTTTACTGTGTAATGTGGTGCTGGAGGGTGTATTATATTGTACTGTGTAATGTGGTGCTGGAGGGTTTATTGTACTGTACTGTGTAATGTGGTGCTGTAGGGTATATTATATTGTACTCAGTAATGTGGTGCTGGAGGCTGTATTATATTGTACTGTGTAATGTGGTGCTGGAAGGTGTATTATATTGTACTGTGTAATGTGATGCTGGAGGGGATATTATATTGTACTGTGTAATGTGGTGCTGGAGGGTGTATTATATTGTACTGTGTAATGTGGTGCTGGAGGGTGTATTATATTGTACTGTGTAAACTGGTGCTGGAGGGTTTATTGTACTGTGTAATGTGGTGCTGGAGAGTGTATTATATTGTACTGTGTAAACTGGTGCTGGAGGGTTTATTGTACTGTGTAATGTGGTGCTGGAGAGTGTATTATATTGTACTGTGTAATGTGGTGCTGGAGGGTTTATTGTACTGTGTAATGTGATGCTGGAGGGTGTATTATATTGTACTGTGTAATGTGGTGCTGGAGGGTGTATTATATTGTACTGTGTAATGTGGTGCTGGAGGGGATATTATATTGTACTGTGTAATGTGGTGCTGGAGGGTGTATTATATTGTACTGTGTAATGTGGTGCTGGAGAGTGTATTATATTGTACTGTGTAATGTGATGCTGGAGGGTGTATTATATTGTACTGTGTAATGTGGTGCTGGAGAGTGTATTATATTGTACTGTGTAATGTGATGCTGGAGGATGTATTATATTGTACTGTGTAATGTGATGCTGGAGGGTTTATTGTACTGTACTGTGTAATGTGGTGCTGGAGGGTTTATTGTACTGTGTAATGTGGTGCTTTAGGGTGTATTATATTGTACTGTGTAATGTGGTGCTGGAGAGTGTATTATATTGTACTCTGTAATGTGATGCTGGAGGATGTATTGTACTGTACTGTGTAATGTGATGCTGGAGGGGATATTATATTGTACTGTGTAATGTGGTGCTGGATGGTGTATTATATTGTACTGTGTAATGTGGTGCTGGAGGGTGTGTTATATTGTACTGTGTAATCTGGTGCTGGAGGGTTTATTGTACTGTGTAATGTGGTGCTGGAGGGGGTATTATATTGTACTGTGTAATGTGGTGCTGGAGGGTTTATTGTACTGTGTAATGTGATGCTGGAGGGTGTATTATATTGTACTGTGTAATGTGGTGCTGGAGGGTGTATTATATTGTACTGTGTAATGTGGTGCTGGAGGGTGTATTATATTGTACTGTGTAATGTGGTGCTGGAGGGTGTATTATATTGTACTGTGTAATGTGGTGCTGGAGTGGTGTATTATATTGTACTGTGTAATGTGTTGCTGGAGGGTGTATTATATTGTACTGTGTAATGTGGTGCTGGAGAGTGTATTATATTGTACTGTGTAATGTGATGCTGGAGGATGTATTATATTGTACTGTGTAATGTGATGCTGGAGGGTTTATTGTACTGTACAGTGTAATGTGGTGCTGGAGGGTTTATTGTACTGTGTAATGTGGTGCTTTAGGGTGTATTATATTGTACTGTGTAATGTGGTGCTGGAGAGTGTATTATATTGTACTCTGTAATGTGATGCTGGAGGATGTATTGTACTGTACTGTGTAATGTGATGCTGGAGGATGTATTGTACTGTACTGTGTAATGTGGTGCTGTAGGGTGTATTATATCGTACTGTGTAATGTGATGCTGGAGGATGTATTGATTCTACTGGGTAATATGATTATGTCGAGGTGGCACTGAATGCATTTCTTTTTGGGGGGGGGTTGTGGTGTTTTTAGTGTAATGAGGACGGCTCATTAAAGGAAGACAAAAAGTAAAGTATATCTCTCTCTCTCTGGTTATTTATTTGTTAATGCTGGCCGTCAGAACACTGAGGGGAAATCCCCTCTTACTGGCCAATGAAAAGAGAGGATAAATCCAGGAAATACAAAATATGGATACAATTATTGACACAGACACACAGACATGTATCTGTGTGTGTGTGTGCGTGTGTGTGTGGCCTATGATATGTGTGTGTAGAGGGAAGCATGACACATAATGTCTCCCATGTGTAGGGAACCAAATGCTGGCTCAGCAGATGACCAGTATCTATTGACAACAGCTGGCTACTCCTTCGGAAACTATGCTACCCACACACACACACTTTTATCCACCACTGAGTCTGTGGCTATGAGTCCCAAGAATGGGCCAGAAAAATGGCCAAGACGAGGTAAGAATCCCCTCTTACAGTGTAAAGCAGGTGAAAAGACTGGTCTAAATATGTCCATTTTATTATAATGATTACCATCTTATTTCCTTTGTCTCTCATACCTACTTTTTGTCTTGAGACAATATCTTCTCTTCTGAAAGCTCCCTCACTTCCTCTATCCTCTACATCCTGTCTTCAATGTCTGTCTATTTTCTCATCTGGTGTCCCAGTGCTTAGCTATTAGTGTCAAGATGGTACTGACAGATAAGTCAGCTCTGCTTCTAGGACCTAAGATTCTTCTGTATTTTAGTCAATGCCACTATGACATTGCCCCTCCTAATATTTATATATTCCTTAATTCCATTATTTTTCTTTAGGTTGTGTGTATTGTAGGTATTGTTGTATTGTTACAGAAACAGGAAGTGGTACAATGCCACCGTTACCTCCCAGCCAATTAAAACTTTGCCTTTGCAGGCCTGAGAGAGAAAGAGAGCGAGATCGAGAGGGAGAGAGACAGAGAGAAAGCAAAAGAGAGAGAGAGATTGTGAGAAGACATTTGGGAGCTCAGGACAGAGAGAGAGAGAGAGATTGTGAGAAGACATTTGGTTGCTCAGGGCAGAGAGAGAGAGGGAGTAAGAGAGAGGGGGAGATTGTGAGAAGACATTTGGGAGCTCAGGGCAGAGAGAGAGAGAGGGAGTAAGACTTCCCAAAATGGGAGAAACACCAAATTGAGACTGCATGCAGAATTCTGCAAAAATATCCTCCGTGTACAACGTAGAACACCAAATAATGCATGCAGAGCAGAATTAGGCCGATACCCACTAATTATCAAAATCCAGAAAAGAGCCATTTAATTCTATAACCACCTAAAAGGAAGCGATTTCCAAACCTTCCACAACAAAGCCATCACCTACAGAGAGATGAACCTGGAGAAGAGTCCCCTAAGCAAGCTGGTCCTGGGGCTCTGTTCACAAACACAAACACACCCTACAGAGCCCCAGGACAGCAGCAAAATTAGACCCAACCAAATCATGAGAAAACAAAAAGATAATTACTTGACACATTGGAAAGAATTAACAAAAAAACAGAGCAAACTAGAATGCTATTTGGCCCTACACAGAGAGTACACAGCGGCAGAATACCTGACCACTGTGACTGACTCAAAATTAAGGAAAGCTTTGACTATGTACAGACTTAGTGAGCATAGCCTTGCTATTGAGAAAGGCCGCCGTAGGCAGACATGGCTCTCAAGAGAAGACAGGCTATGTGCTCACTGCCCACAAAATGAGGTGGAAACTGAGCTGCACTTCCTAACCTCCTGCCCAATGTATGACCATATTAGAGAGACATATTTCCCTCAGATTACACAGATGCACAAAGAAATTCAAAAACAAATCCAATTTTGAAAAACTCCCATATCTACTGGGTGAAATTCCACAGTGTGCCATCACAGCAGCAAGATTTGTGACCTGTTGCCACGAGAAAAGGGCAACCAGTGAAGAACACACACCATTGTAAATACAACCCAAATTTATGCTTATTTATTTTATCTTGTGTCCTTTACCATTTGTACATTGTTAAAACACTGTATATATATATATATATATAATGACATTTGTAATGTCTTTATTGTTTTGAAACTTCTGTATGTGTAATGTTTACTGTTAATTTTTATTGTTTATTTCACTTTATATATTCACTTTATATATTATCTACCTCACTTGCTTTGGCAATGTTAACACATGTTTCCCATGCCAATAAAGCCCTTGAATTGAATTGAATTGAATTGAATTGAGAGGGGGAGATTGTGAGAAGACATTTGGGAGCTCAGGGCAGAGAGAGAGAGAGGGAGTAAGAGAGAGGGGGAGATTGTGAGAAGACTTTTGGGAGTTCAGGACAGAGAGAGAGAGAGAGTAAGAGAGAGAGGGAGATTGTGAGAAGACTTTTGGGAGCTCAGGGCAGAGAGAGAGAGAGAGGGAGATTGTGAGAAGACATTTGGGAGTTCAGGACAGAGAGAGAGAGGGAGTAAGAGAGAGAGAGGGAGATTGTGAGAAGACATTTGGGAGCTCAGGGCAGAGAGAGAGAGAGAGAGGGAGTAAGAGAGAGAGGGAGATTGTGAGAAGACATTTGGGAGCTCAGGGCAGAGAGAGAGGGAGTAAGAGAGAGAGGGAGATTGTGAGAAGACATTTGGGAGCTCAGGGCAGAGAGAGAGAGAGGGAGTAAGAGAGAGAGGGAGATTGTGAGAAGACATTTGGGAGCTCAGGGCAGAGAGAGAGGGAGTAAGAGAGAGGAGGAGATTGTGAGAAGACATTTGGGAGCTCATGACAAAGAGAGAGAGGGAGTAAGAGAGAGAGGGAGATTGTGAGAAGACATTTGGGAGCTCATGACAGAGAGAGAGAGGGAGTAAGAGAGAGAGGGAGATTGTGAGAAGACATTTTGGAGCTCAGGACAGAGAGAGAGGGAGTAAGAGAGAGAGAGGGAGTAAGAGAGAGAGGGAGATTGTGAGAAGACATTTTGGAGCTCAGGACAGAGAGAGAGGGAGTAAGAGAGAGAGGGAGAAAGAGAGAGAGAGGGAGTAAGAGAGAGAGGGAGTAAGAGAGGGAGAGAGAGGGGGAAAGAGAGAGAGAGAAAACAGGACATATAAACCAATTAAATCACAGAGAAACAAACACCCTTCTCTAGTGACCTACAGAGACAACCCTTCTCTAGTGACCTACAGAGAGAAAACCCTTCTCTAGTGAGCTACAGAGAGAAAACCCCTCTCTAGTGACCTACAGAGAGAAAACCCTTCTCTAGTGACCTACAGAGAGAAAACCCTTCTCTAGTGACCTACAGAGAGAAAACCCTTCTCTAGTGACCTACAGAGAGAAAACCCTTCTCTAGTGACCTACAGAGAGAAAACCCTTCTCTAGTGACCTACAGAGAGAAAACCCTTCTCTAGTGACCTACAGAGAGAAAACCCTTCTCTAGTGACCTACAGAGAGAAAACCCTTCTCTAGTGACCTACAGAGAGAAAACCCTTCTCTAGTGACCTACAGAGAGAAAACCCTTCTCTAGTGACCTACAGAGAGAAAACCCTTCTCTAGTGACCTACAGAGAGAAAACCCTTCTCTAGTGACCTACAGAGAGAAAACCCTTCTCTAGTGACCTACAGAGAGAAAACCCTTCTCTAGTGACCTACAGGGAGAAAACCCTTCTCTAGTGACCTACAGGGAGAAAACCCTTCTCTAGTGACCTACAGAGAGAAAACCCTTCTCTAGTGAGCTACAGAGAGAAAACCCTTCTCTAGTGAGCTACAGAGAGAAAACCCTTCTCTAGTGACCTACAGAGAGAAAACCCTTCTCTAGTGACCTACAGAGAGAAAACCCTTCTCTAGTGACCTACAGAGAGAAAACCCTTCTCTAGTGACCTACAGAGAGAAAACCCTTCTCTAGTGACCTACAGAGAGAAAACCCTTCTCTAGTGACCTACAGAGAGAAAACCCTTCTCTAGTGACCTACAGAGAGAAACCCCTTCTCTAGTGACCTACAGAGAGAAAACCCTTCTAGTGAGCTACAGAGAGAAAACCCTTCTCTAGTGAGCTACAGAGATAAAACCCTTCTCTAGTGACCTACAGAGATAAAACCCTTCTCTAGTGACCTACAGAGAGAAAACCCTTCTCTAGTGACCTACAGAGAGAAAACCCTTCTCTAGTGACCTAGAGAGAAAACCCTTCTCTAATGACCTACAGAGAAAACCCTTCTCTAGTTACCTACAGAGAAAACCCTTCTCTAGTGACCTACAGAGAAAACCCTTCTCTAGTGACCTACAGAGAAAACCCTTCTCCATTGACCTGGTGAAATTGACAGGTCCCACATCTCTTTTAACTGCAGGGATTCTGTCACAGGGCAGAGGGAGTGAGGCAGTAGAGGAAGGCCAAAGGTAGGAGGAGTAGCCAGAAACAATGCTCCGTTCATAGCTATTTGCCATCCGCACTTCTAAGGAAATGAGAGGAGTGGACACAGAGTATTGCTGCTCCCCAGTGCTTAATGGCTACAGGAATGTCTTAGCATTTCTTTATCTTAGTATTCTTTGAGCACAGCACCAGGATTATCATGTGAGGGATGTGCAAATCACCTCCTTTTTCTTCATCAACACACAAGTCTGCCTGTTCTGACACCCATGTATTGTGTGTGTGTGTGTGTGTGTGTGTGTGTGTGTGTGTGTGTGTGTGTGTGTGTGTGTGTGTGTGTGTGTGTGTGTGTGTGTGTGTGTGTGTGTGTGTGTGTGTACCTGACACCTGCCATTGACACACAGGTCTGACTCGTAGGGTCCACATGGTGTTCCATCCATCACTCTCTCTGCCACCAGGATGGGGGCATCTCTCCCCACAGGGGAACAGAACAGGGCACATGGCTTCTCTACAGAGAGAACACACAAGGGGGTTAATAGCCTAGCGGTTACAGAGGCGAGCCAGCAACCGGAGGGTTGCCCGTTCGCATCCCCGGTTTTCCTGTCGCGAAAAGAGCTGGCAACCAATGCCTAGGTGCCATTGATGTCACTGTGCCCTCGAGCAAGGCACTAAACCCCTAACCATGCACCTCTCCAAAATCTGTGTATGTGTGTCTTTCAGAATGGTTGAATTAGAAGTGGAAGTAAAATTTAGGTTGGACCTTGGGTGCAATTGACCAATAAAGTGATCTCAACCTATTAATGATGGGGAACAGAACAGAGAACAGGGCTTTTCTACAGAGAGAACACACATAGGGGGTTAATGTAATGAGGTGTCACCCTTGATTGAAATCTCATATATTACGTAATGTGATGACATCACATGACCACTGGTGACCTTTGATATGCAAATGTAAAAAAAGAATGTTGGTATCAGCTACCTGGTCTCATGCTCTGTTAGTAATTTATTTATTTTTAACTAGGCAAATCAGTAAATAACACATTTTTACTTACAATGACAGCCTAGGAACAGTGGGTTTCTGCCTTGTTCAGGGCCCTTCACTTTGTCCACATTTTGTTATGTTACAGCCTTATTCTAAAATGGATTCAATTTAAAAAATGTAAAAACCATAATGACAAAGCAAAAACATGTTTTTAGAAAAGTTTGCAAATTTATAAAAACAAATCTAAAACAGAAATACCTTAATCAGACCCGACATTTAGTTCAGGTGCATTGTCACGTTCTGACCTTAGTTATTTTATTTAGGTCTTTGTTTTAGTATGGTCAGGGCGTGAGTTGGGTGGGTTGTCTATGTTCGTTTTTCTATGTTGGTTTTTGACTTTGGCCTGGTATGGTTCTCAATCAGAGGCAGGTGTCGTTAGTTGTCTCTGATTGAGAATCATACTTTGGTAGCCTTTCCCCACCAGTGTTTGGTGGGTGATTGTTTTCTGTGTCTGTGTGCTCCACACGGAACTGTTTCGGTTTTAGTTTCTGTCTTTCTATTTGTTATTTTGTATTTTCGTGTTCAGTGATTTTGTTCATTAAAACATGACGAACATGTACCACGCTGCACATTGGTCCGATCTCTCATACTCCTCGTCAGAGGAGGACGAATCCCGTTACATGCATCCTGTTTCCATTGATCATCCGTGATATGTTTCGACAACTTGAATGGATTCCACCTGTGGTAAATTCAATTGATTGGACATGATTTGGAAAGGCACATACCCATCTGTATAAGGTCCCACAGTTGACAGTGTATGTCAGAGCAAAAACCAAGCCTTGAGGTCGAAGGAATTGTCCGTAGAGCTCTGAGACAGGATTGTGTCGAGGCACAGATCAAAAAAATGTCTGCAGCATTGAAGGTCCCCAAGAACACAGTGGTCTCCATCATTCTTAAATGGAAGAGGTTTGGAACCACCAAGACTCTTCCTAGAGCTGGCCACCCGGCCAAACTGAGCAATGGGGGAGATTGGTCAGGGAGGTGACCAAGAACACAATGATCATTCTGACAGAGCTCTAGAGTTCCTCTGTGGAGATGGGAGAACATTCCAGAAGGACAACCCTCTCTGCAGCACTCCACCAATCAGGCATTTATGATAAGAGTGACCAGACAGAAGCCACTCCTCAGTAAAAGGCACATGACGGCAGGCTTGGGGTTTGCCAAAAGGCACCTAAAGGACTCTGACTGGTCTGATGAAACCAAGATTGAACTCTTTGGCCTGAATGCCAAGCATCACCTCTGGAGGAAACCAGGTACTGCTCATCACCTGGCCAAAACCATCCCTATGGCAGCATCATGCTGTGGGGATGTTTTTCAGCAGTAGGGACTGGGAGACTAGTCAGGATCAAGGGAAAGATGAATGGAGCAAGGTACAGAGAGTTTCTTGATGAAAACCTGCTCCAGAGCGCTCAGGACCTCAGACTTTGGCAAAGGTTCACCTTCCAACAGGACGACCCTAAGCTCACAGCCAAAACAACACAGGAGTGGCTTCGGGACAAGCCTCTGAATATCCTTAAGTCGCCAAGCCAGAGCCCGGACTTGAACCCTATCTAACATGTCTGGAGACACCTGAAAATAGCTGTGCAGCGACACTCCCCATCCAACCTGACAGAGCTTGAGAGGATCTGCAGAGAAGAATGGGAGAAACTCCCCAAATACAGGTGTGCCACACTTGCAGTGTCATACCCAAGAAGACTCAAGGTTGTCTTCGCTGCCAAAGGGTCTGAGTAAAGAGTCTGAATACTTATGTCAATGTGATTAAGTTTTTTATTTGTTATACATTTGCAAAAAAAAAAATCTAAAAACCTGTTTTTGTTTTGTCATTATGGGGTATTATGTGGAGATTGATGATGAAAAACAACGATTTAATACATTTTAGAATAAGGCTGTAACGCAACAAAATGTGGAAAAAGTGAAGGGGTCTGAATACTTTCTGAATGTCCTGTATACAGTGCCTTGCGAAGGTTTTCGGCCCCCTTGAACTTTGCGACCTTTTGCCACATTTCAGGCTTCAAACATAAAGATATAAAACTGTATTTTTTTGTGAAGAATCAACAACAAGTGGGACACAATCATGAAGTGGAATGACATTTATTGGATATTTCAAACTTTTTTAACAAATCAAAAACTGAAAAATTGGGCGTGCAAAATTATTCAGCCCCCTTAAGTTAATACTTTGTAGCGCCACCTTTTGCTGCGATTACAGCTGTAAGTCGCTTGGGGTATGTCTCTATCAGTTTTGCACATCGAGAGACTGAAATTTTTTCCCATTCCTCCTTGCAAAACAGCTCGAGCTCAGTGAGGTTGGATGGAGAGCATTTGTGAACAGCAGTTTTCAGTTCTTTCCACAGATTCTCGATTGGATTCAGGTCGGGACTTTGACTTGGCCATTCTAACACCTGGATATGTTTATTTTTGAACCATTCCATTGTAGATTTTGCTTTATGTTTTGGATCATTGTCTTGTTGGAAGACAAATCTCCGTCCCAGTCTCAGGTCTTTTGCAGACTCCATCAGGTTTTCTTCCAGAATGGTCCTGTATTTGGCTCCATCCATCTTCCCATCAATTTTAACCATCTTCCCTGTCCCTGCTGAAGAAAAGCAGGCCCAAACCATGATGCTGCCACCACCATGTTTGACAGTGGGTATGGCGTGTTCAGGGTGATGAGCTGTGTTGCTTTTACGCCAAACATAACGTTTTGCATTGTTGCCAAAAAATTCAATTTTGGTTTCATCTGACCAGAGCACCTTCTTCCACATGTTTGGTGTGTCTCCCAGGTGGCTTGTGGCAAACTTTAAACAACACTTTTTATGGATAGCTTTAAGAAATGGCTTTCTTCTTGCCACTCTTCCATAAAGGCCAGATTTGTGCAATATACGACTGATTGTTGTCCTATGGACAGAGTCTCCCACCTCAGCTGTAGATCATCCAGAGTGATCATGGGCCTCTTGGCTGCATCTCTGATCAGTCTTCTCCTTGTATGAGCTGAAAGTTTAGAGGGACGGCCAGGTCTTGGTAGATTTGCAGTGGTCTGATACTCCTTCCATTTCAATATTATCGCTTGCACAGTGCTCCTTGGGATGTTTAAAGCTTGGGAAATCTTTTTGTATCCAAATCCGGCTTTAAACTTCTTCACAACAGTATCTTGGACCTGCCTAGTGTGTTCCTTGTTCTTCATGATGCTCTCTGCGCTTTTAACGGACCTCTGAGACTATCACAGTGCAGGTGCATTTATACGGAGACTTGATTACACACAGGTGGATTGTATTTATCATCATTAGTCATTTGGTTTGCAACGGAAAAGGGGAAAAATGAATGTTTCTCATTCGTCCAGGTAGTCCCTCCCTGTTTGGGTCAGTTTTTATTCTGTTTGGCACCTAATGAACACAACCCTGCTGAGAACCATAATGTACAAGAAGAGGTTATATCCACATTACACAGACTGCTGTTCAGGACCCTTGTTGATATCACTCTGTGTGAGGCCTTTGATCAGTGTGTTGTTAAGATGTATTGTCAGTGGTATAACATTTTTACAGCTGTTTGACCAAATGTCTTCATGTATTTATGAACTGAGGGTTCTGTTCATCCAGCAGGTGTTTATTTGAGAGCTGTAAAATGGCCTTCTTCCCTCCCCCCTCCTTCCCTCCCTCCCTTCTTCCCTTTCTCCTTCCTTCCTATCCCATCCCAGTAGGATCAGCTCAGTTTATTTGTATACTTCCTAATCTGAACTGAGATCAGCAACGTTTGCAGTTCAGTCAGTTCAACATTTACAGATGCTCTATCTTAATTTGACCCTGCTTCTCACAGCAGGAAAAATAAATCCTGCAGCAAAGTGGATTATAATTATTAGACATTTTTTCATTAGGGCACATCAAGTCTGACATTTTAAGGTGGAAGCTACAAACTTTAGAAGCCTTTGATTTTTTTGAAAACACTACAATTTGCAATGCAAATTGGACATTTCTCTGCGACAACAGAGAGAGCAAATTAAGATACGTGGGACAAATGACCAGAGAAGTCAATCCAGAAGAAAAAGCCATATTATAACCAATGTTGTTGAATGAAAAGTATGAAACACAGAGAGACTAAAGAGAGGTTATTTAGGATGTTCTTGGTAGAGTTTGGGGGGGGAAGCCTGGCTTCCCTTGGCACTCATGAATACACACCACTGCAGGTCTGTAGGTATTTCAAATTCATCCCATGCAAATAGCTCTGAGGTGTTTGCATCTTAGACAGTCGGCCACTAACATCTTAACTGGTTTTCACTCTGCTACATTCCCTCGCTCTCTACTAGTCTCTCTTTCTCTCTGTGTGTGTGTACCTGTCTCTCCCTCTCTCTTGCTGTCTGTCACACACACACACAGACACCAACACGCTCCAGCAAAGAACACTTTAGAGCAATTGAGCCTGTCTCAGAAAATGAAACAAGATAAAGAGAAAATGAGAGAGGGAGGGAGGAAATGAGAGAAGGAGAGATGTTGTCCTGTTTTCACACATCATCACCACAATCTATCAGGGAGGTCAATCAGAGGATTGCTCTGTGGGGGGTTGTCAGCAAACCTTTTCAAAAACACCAAGTAAATGGTGATGGTGGACAGTAAACCTCTTCCTAAACACCAGGGAAATGGTGATGGGGAATCAAGAGTCTCAGTACTGCTGATTTAGGATCAGTCTTTGCCTTTTTGGATCACAAGTAATAAGATTCTATGGACAGGGTGTACCTGATCCTAGATCAGCACTCCTACTTTGAGCTCATGATATATGAGCTTCTAATGAGCTCTACTTCACACATTTGTTGTGGGTGATTTGTTGTGAGTTATTTGGGGGATCTTATTTTAAAGGGTGACTGGTCATCTACCAAAATGTACAGTATGTAGCAACACCACCTGCTGCAGCTAAATGATCTCACACATTTTTTTAAAAGGAAATGTCACCTTTGTCCAAAAATGTCTAACAACATCACATGTCGATGTACATGATGTAGTCTTTTTGGAGGTCAATAAGGCTAAATTAGCTGATTCAGAGATACAGTGCCTTGCGAAAGTATTCGGCCCCCTTGAACTTTGCGACCTTTTGCCACATTTCAGGCTTCAAACATAAAGATATAAAACTGTATTTTTTTGTGAAGAATCAACAACAAGTGGGACACAATCATGAAGTGGAACGACATTTATTGGATATTTCAAACTTTTTTAACGACGAATGAGAAACATTAATTTTTCCCCTTTTCCGTTGCAAACCGTTTTAAAACACTGCATGCTCATGACCTTGATCAGACAGATTTGGCAAGAGTGGTCCGTGAGGAAATGAGATGACTGGGAAAAACTTGGACAGACATCAATCTAGCTGACGCTAAATCAAAGCTGCTGGGAAGTCCGATGCGGATGCTTCCCAAATAGCACCCTACTGTATAGCCTTTATAGGGCATTACTTTTGACCAGGGACCAAAGAGATAAAAAGGGAACAAGGGTGTCATTTGGGAAGCATGCGCTAATGACAAGGAAAATAAATGATTTGCCAAAGAATACTGAACCGCTAGAAGTCAATGGGGTCAGCCTGAGCAGCAGTCTGTTTCTGTCAGCCAGATGATTGTTGTCGTGGCAATGCAAAGCAAACACGTTTGCCAAAGCAACGACAAAGTTATACAGAAGTCAGTAACCCATTTTGGTACACTATGATAACTACATCAACATCAACCCAATTCAATAATCGTGCACCTGACAAGTCATCTGCTGTGTGTGTGTTTTGGGTTTTTACTGTCCTTGTGGAGACCAGAAGTCCTCACAAGGATGGTAAAATAAGGAAAAGTTGGACAAGTGAGGTGGAAAAAAAGCTATTTTAGGCTTAAGATTACAATTAGGATTATTTTTTTATTTTACCTTTATTTAAATAGCCAAGTCAGTTAAGAACAATGATGTTTCAATGACGGCCTAGGAACAGTGGGTTAACTGCCAGATTTGTACCTTGTCAGGTCGGGGGTTTGAACTTGCAGCCTTCTGGTTGCTAGTCCAACACTCTAACCACTAGGCTATCCTGCCACCCCCCTAGGGTTAAGGGTTAAGGTTAGGTTTAGAGTTATAATTAGAATTAGGATTAGGGTTAGAATTAGGATTAAGGTTAGGGTTAGAATTAGGATAAAGGTTAGGCTTAAGGTTAGGGTTAAGGTTAGGGTTAGGTTTAGGGTTACAATTAGAATTAGGATTAGGGTTAGAATTAGGATTAGAATTAGGATTAAGGTTAGAATTAGGTTTAAGGTTAGGCTTAAGGTTAGGGTTAAGGGTTAAGGTTAGGGTTAAGTTTAGGGTTACAATTAGAATTAGGATTAAGGTTAGAATTAGAATTAGGGTTAAGGTTAGGGTTAAGGTTAGGGTTAGGTTTAACAGTAGGGGTTAGAGACAATAGGATTTTGAATGGGAATTAATTGTTTGGTGCCCACAAGGACAGTAAAAAAAAGTGTGTGTGCGTGATGCATACGTGTGTATATGTACGCACGCGTGTGTGTGTGTGTGTGTGTGTGTGTGTGTGTGTTTTTGCAGGCCCTCTGAATCTCCAGAACATTTCTTCCTCTCACCATCGTTATTGACTGCGGTCCATATGCTGTTCTTCTTCTTTCCGGCCTGGCGGTCATGGGAGAGACACTGCAGCTCTCTGAAGCTGGGTGTTCCTTTAGGGCAGGGAGGACCTTCACACACTTTATGTTCCACACTGGCCTTCTGACAGTTACTACCACCAGGACCTGGCCTAGAGACACAACCAGTATGAAAACACACCAAGACACATGTGGTACACACGCACACACACACACAACAGCAGAAGACTTACGGCGGGTTGTCACATTTCCTCTGTCTGAACTGAGCTCCGGTGCCACAGGTTCTACTGCACTGGCTCCACTGACTCCAGATGCTCCAGTCCCCATCCACATGCTGTGGGATAGGGCTTTACTTACACACTCCCCTGCCCGGCACCACTGAGAGAGAGAGAGAGAGAGAGAGACAGAGACAGACAGAGAGAGAGAGAGGGAGAGAGACAGACAGAGAGAGAAAGAAAGAAAGAAGAACAAAAGTTAATGCTATTGGCGAAGGCAGTTGACCAATGGACCAATTGCCATATAACACATTTACATCATTACATTTAAGTCATTTGACAGGACCAATTATCCAGATAACACTAAGAAAAGTATATGCCAGTGTCAAAAGACTGTATTGACTTTGGCTGGTCCTTCCCTGCTGACAAAGAGGTGAACACACACACACACACACCTTGTCAGCTCCACACTCTGTGCCATCCAGAGGAGGGTCCAGCTTGGTCTTACAGGACTTGTCTCCTTCCACCAAACACCACAGGCCCGTGCACATCAGGTGCTGAAACACACACATACAAACACACACACACACACACATAAACCACAAACACACACAATAACTGCTGAAAAACACTCTGCAGTGAAGCTTGTGTCACTAAAACCCGTCCTTGCAAATATGATTATCAGATATCGTTCAAATAACAGCTTGTATAAGAAAACTGTCTGTTGGAATGCATCTGTTCAGTATCTGCCACAGGACATACAGTATGTTTATGACAGCAGTAGACATCGTCCAACAGCGGACAGATTCAGACCAGTAAACCCTGTGTCCCTGGAATCTCTGGCATCTTTACAGAGAGAAAACAAAGACAGAGTAAGCAGAAAGAGTATACTGAAGTATGTCATGCAGCTAAATGACTTCAGTTCAAGTATGCCTGCAGTTATTTTTCCAGTCCTGAGGGTCCTCCTTGTAACAGTGAGTTGATGTGCACTGCCATCACACATAGTCTGACAACCAGTGTGTCTGTGTTTATGTGTGTGTTGAGGTCTGTCTGCTCTATGTATCTGTCTGTCTGTCTGTCTGTCTGTCTGTCTGTCTGTCTGTCTGTCTGTCTGTCTGTACTCTGAGAAAAAAGGGTTCCAAAAGGGTCCCTTGGTTGTACCCATAGGAGAACCCTTTTGGTTCACAGTAGAACCCTTTTGGGTTCCATGTAGAACCTTCTGTAGAAAAGGTTCTACGTGCAGCCCAAAGGGGTTCTACCTGCAACCAAAAAGGGTTCCTGAAAGGGTTCTCCTAATGGGGACAGCCGTAGAACCCTTTGAAGGTTCTAGATGGCGCCTTTTTAAAGTGTTAATTTATCCTCTACCATAGAACTGTAGCAGGAACAACAGGCCGATCTAGAGATGTACTCCACTCACAGCTTCCTGAGTATATGTATAATACTGAAGTATAATACTGAAGAACTGAAGTATTTCCTCTAGCTCATACATGTCGAGGTATTGATGTTTTATTCAAACCATTGCATTCAAGTGCATATTAAGTTTCTAAGACTGAGCTTATTTTTAGCAGATACACTCGAGGTACTGTTCCTCACGCTGAAAGTAGAGAAAGTACAGTAGCGGCTATTTCCCTGTAGCTATGCCACACACACACACACACACACACACACACACACACACACACACACACACACACACACACACACACACACACACACACACACACACACACACACACACACACACACACACACACACACACACACACACTACCCCTTCCTCTCTAAATGTTCAAGAACATTTTCCAATCTGGCGGTGAAAGCTCCGGAGGTGGCACAGCGACCATTAAACCATTCTGATCAGACGTACTTCCATCTCCTCTCTGCTTTGACCCTGCTGGAGAACTATCTGTCTCTGTTCTGACACCCATGTCAGTGTGTGTCAGTGTGTGTGTGTGTCTATGTGTGTGTGTGTGTGTGTGTCTATGTGTGTGTGTGTGTGTGTGTGTGTGTGTGTGTGTGTGTGTGTGTGTGTGTGTGTGTGTGTGTGTGTGTGTGTGTGTGTGTGTGTGTGTGTGTGTGTCTATGTGTGTGTGTCTATGTGTGTGTGTGTGTGTGTGTGTGTGTGTGTGTGTGTGTGTCTATATGTGTGTGTGTGTCTATGTGTGTGTGTGTGTGTGTGTGTGTGTGTGTGTGTGTGTGTGTGTGTGTGTGTGTGTGTGTGTGTGTGTGTGTGTGTGTGTGTGTGTATGTGTGTGTGTGTGTGTGTGTGTGTGTGTGTGTGTGTGTGTGTGTGTGTGTGTGTGTGTGTGTGTGTGTGTGTGTACATGCGTGCATGTCTCCTCTGGGTCTCTGAAGGATCAGGAAGTCTAGACGACGGACATGCGTCTTGGCAGGATGTGAAAGCTGCCATTAAACCCTCTTACCAGGCTCTGGCTGGGCCGGTAGTGGAAACAGTGGTCAGAAGCTCTGCAGTTATAGGCTGCCTTGTGATGAATGATGGACTGGGAGAGGGACAGCAAACATTTGGGAAACCAGACTGCGTTCAAATCTAAACTGAAATAACTTGCAGTATTGGTGTTTGGCAACTTGGCATATCATTTTGTTGGGGGGGTTCCACCTAAACCTGAAATGTGAAGTGTTTAATGTAGAGGAAACACTGCAGCGTGTGATGATGAACCTGGTGTGTGAAACCAAACTGGACTGTCAGCACCTGTCACTCTGGACAGATATTTTGGCCAGGTTTCCCTAGCAACCTTTAAAAGCAAGCACCGGGAGGATGCCCCGGGATAGAGAGGGAAGGAGAAGGAGGAGGAGAGATCAAAGAGGAGTGTGTGAGTTGGTAAATCAGTTAGGCAGACAGCAGGAAAGAGGAGAACAGCCCAGAGGAGGAACAGTATTACATCACAGTAGACTGACAGTATCTTTCACAACCTATCATCTCCGCTCATCATGACCCACAGGCACCACACCTTCATTACATCATGGCCCTGATCTGTGTTTGCCACCAATACAATCTGATTTGATTTGATAGAGTCCACACTACACTAGCTCTAAACACAACTACTACACAGCTACTGTCAATAGATCCGTGGGTGTGGTGTGTGTGTGTGTGTGTGTGTGTGTGTGTGTGTGTGTGTGTGTGTGTGTGTGTACCTCCATGTCATTGCAGAAGGTGGCGTTGGTTCCAAAGAGGATCTGACACTGTTCGTCTGCACTGTAGTGCATGCCTGGCAGCTTGGGTGGCAGGCGGACCTTGTAGCGGCTTCTGGGGTCTGTGTGGAGCAGACAGCTGCTGGCTTTGGACCTGTCACACACACACACACACACACACACACACACACACACGCACACGCACACGCACGCGCGCACACACACACACACAAAAGGACATATAAAGAGCAGAGTTGACAGTATGTCCTAGCAGGGATAGACTGTAGTTGGATGGATTATTAAGTTACACACTGACTAAATGATGACCCCAACCCTGGTTAGCATTGTAATGTAGTATTGTAATGTAGTATTGTATGATGGTCCTCTGTGTTTCTGACCAGTATCTGTCTCTGTAGAGCACAAAGCCCTGGGATTCACCAGAGAGCCTTTATCTTAGAGATACACAGAGAAAACACAGCAGAGAATGTATCCAGCAGAGTACACACAAGCACAAACACGCACACGCACACGTGCACACACACAAAAACACAAACACACAACTAACCTTGTGGGGACACACAATTCAGTCCCATTCAAAATCCTATTTTCCCTAACCCTAACCCCAACCCTAAACCTAACCCTAACTCTAACCTTAACCCTAGCCTTAACCCAAAACCCTAACCTTAGCTCCTAACCCTAAATCTAACCATAGCTCCTAACCTTAACCCTAAATCTAACCCTAGCTCCTAACCCTAACCCTAAATCTAACTCTAGACCCTAACCCTAACCCTAAATCTAACCCTAGCTCCTAACCCTAACCCTTAACGTAATTCTAACCCTAACCCTAAATCTAACCCTAGCTCCTAACCCTAACCCTTAACGTAATTCTAACCCTAACCCTAAATCCAACCCTAGCTCCTAACCCTAACCCTTAACGTAATTCTAACCCTCACACTAAACCTTCTAGAAATAGCATTTTACTTCGTGGGGACCAACAAAATGTCCCCAGTTGGTAAAATTTGTGCTAGTTCACTCTACTTGTGGGGACTTCTGCTCTCCACAAGAATAGTTAAACACATCCACACTACCATACATAATCCAGAAAACATAGACCAAAACACTTTACCCTATGGGTCCTTGTCAAAAGTAGTGCACTATATAGGGAATAGGGTGCCATTTGGGACACAACCCTAGAAGACCATACACTATGGATCCAGCAAGGAGGCTGTCTGTGCCTTGACTCGGGAATATGTGGCTTTGATAACATTGTGGTATAGGAAAAGAGAAATCCTTAAATGTTATATTGATGCCTACAGTGTGTGCATGGGAAAAGGTTATTTTGGCTGAACCTCAACTTTCACCTTTCACCACACAGGTCTGCTAAAAGGGGGATGGGAAACTGTACAGGCTTTTGTTCCACCCCAGCACTAACAGTGTGAACATTAACACTTCTGTTACATATAATAATGATCCAATGTCAAGGGACTGATTTCAGAGCGCCAGACAGCCAATAAACTACATTTCTAGTCCATGCTCCAGTCACAGTCAATCAGATCCATTGTTTGCAATATAAATCAAGCCATCGCTATGGTAATAGCTTCTTGGCAACAGCAGCCCATAGATGAAAGCCGATGCCATCTCGTAGAGTTGTGATGAATGCACTGAGTAGGAGACGCCATTCAACTTGATTAAACTGGCTGACAGCGGTCAGGGCTGGAACACAGTCAGTTCAATCACTGTGAGTGACTGGTTACGAAGACCTTGTCAAAGTCAATAAAATAATGGCTGGAAGGAAACTAGAGGTCATTTATTCAAGGAAGTGTGTGAGTTGGGCGGAGGGATATATTGTACAATGATTGTGTGTATGTATGAGTGTGTATCAGTGAGTGTGTGTGAGTGAGTGTGAGTGTGTATCAGTGAGTGTGTGTGTGTGTATGTGTGTATCAGTGAGTGTATGTGTGTGTGTGTGTGTATCAGTGAGTGTATGTGTGTGTGTGTGTATCAGTGAGTGTAGTGTGTGTGTGTGTGTGTGTGTGTGTGTGTGTGTGTGTCCAATCTGAAAGTGGAAAACTGGACCCTTTAGGCCAGTGAACTGAGGCACATTTTCCACTCTCATAATATTGCTATGCTCCACTTAGTAACCTAGAGAGTGTGTGTGTGTGAGTAAGTGTGTGTGTTTGTGTGTGTGTGTGTCTCACTTGAGGAACTTCTCCAGGTCGTCACGGCTGCAGGGGGACCATGATAGGTCGCTGGGGTTACGGCCCTTCACCCATTCGCCAGACATGATGTGGGAGTGGCCTGTACAGGTAGCATGGTCGTCATCATGGCTCATCCCCATGCTGGAGAGAAAATCACACACACACCATTACATACCATATAGAGAAACACACACCATTACATAATAGAGAAACTGACACCATTACATACCATATAGACACCCACCATTATATACCATATATCCACACACCACACACACACCCTTAAATACCATATATACACTGTTACGGATACAGGTATCCTGTGTGTGTGTGTGTGTGTGTGTGTGTGTGTGTGTGTGTGTGTGTGTGTGTGTGTGTGTGTGTGTGTGTGTGTGTGTGTGTGTATCCTGTGTTTGATCTCCTTCTCCCCTCACAGGTGAAAATCATCACTCCCCAATCAGTCAACAATCAATCATCAATCAGAAGACACACCTCCTCCTGTTTCCTACCCAATCACAGTTCCTTTCCCTTGGTTTAAAAACCTTGTCAGTAGTTTGCTCTAGAGCTCAATCTCTCTGTTAATGCCATGTCTGTAGGTCTCTGTGGTTCACTCTCTCGTTGTGTATTAACCTCTCTCTTTTGTTTGAGCACCTCCATAGCACTTTGTCATCACCTGTGAGTATTGTTTTGGTTATGGTGTTTGTGTTTGTTTGCTGGTGGGAAAAGGGGGAACCAAGACAAGTCGCCCATGGGCATACACTACCCGTAGGTAGACTTTGCTAAATACACTAGTTAGAACTGGGCGGACCACCCACTGTATTTTTGGTTAGTTAGCTGTTGTTAAAGTAGGCTAGTCTAGCTTAGGGGGTTTTTGAATACTTATTGTTTCTTTCCTTGGGTCCAGCTCAGCCCCTTTTCCTGCTCCCCCCATTACTGTGTGTTTTCAAATAAACCTTGAGTTTGACGGTAGATTTCAGTTGTCCTGGTTATTTTGTTCTCACTTTTACTTTGTCACAATTATAATTTGCATGAGTTATGTTACGGGTCTCATTACCATCCCCCCTAGACTGTTGGGCTAAAAGGGATTCGTAACATACACACACACACACACACACACACACACACACACACACACCCTTAAATACCATATAAACATACACACACACACCCTTAAATACCATATAAACATACACACACACACCCTTAAATACCATATAAACATACACACACACACCCTTAAATACCATATAGACACACACACACACACACACCCTTAAATACCATATAGACACACCCTTAAATACCATATAGACACACCCTTAAATACCATATAGACACACCCTTAAATACCATATAGACACACCCTTAAATACCATATAGACACACCCTTAAATACCATAGACACACACACCTTAAATACCATATAGACACACACCTTAAATACCATATAGACACACCCTTAAATACCATATAGACACACACCTTAAATACCATATAAATACCATATAGACACACCCTTAAATACCATATAGAACACACACCCTTAAATACCATATAGACACACCCTTAAATACCATATAGACACACCCTTAAATACCATATAGACACACCCACACCCTTAAATACCATATAGACACACACACACCCTTAAATACCATATAGACACACACACACCCTTAAATACCATATAGACACACACACACACCCTTAAATACCATATAGACACACACACACCCTTAAATACCATATAGACACACACACACACCCTTAAATACCATATAGACACACACACACACACACCCCCTTAGATACCATTTCGACACACACACACACCCTTAAATACCATATAGACACACACACCATTATTTACTCATACACTACTGGAATATGCTCATGTCTCCCAGGCACACACACACACACACACACACACACACACACACACACACACACACACACACACACACACACACACACACACACATGTATATCTTACAATTGATTCACATTTAAAATCATATTTTCCCTAACCCCTAACCCTAATATAGGAGAAACCAGTTACACCTTCTTGACACGCCTCAACCAACACCTCCACACAACTGAAACAAACACACTACAAACATACTTGTCAATTTATGGAAAATCACACTGATTAACTCTTTGGTCGTTTCACATTTAACTTACTTACTTACTAATGGCACTGCCTACTCCAGATGACTCGTTTTTTAAATCATATGAACAAAAAATATGTAATTATATTTGGAATGCTAAGCCAGACTAAATTAAATGTGCCTATTTATACAATGACTATGAGTTTGGGGGGCAAAAATGATTAAATATTAAAGCTTTAAACCTCTCACTAAAAGCTTCACTAATACAAAAATGATACTTAAACCCAAAATGGTTCTCCAGTAGATTATTAAGAAAGACTCATCCTTTATTCAAAAATGGCCTTTTTGTTTTTATACAGATCACAACTTCTCATTTCCGACTAATTGAAAATTACATTTTGTTTAAAGTCTTGCCCTTTCTTAAACAAGCCATACAAAGCTGGTTTCAATTTCAGCTTTATCCTCAAGACAAATGTTATGGTTAAACTCAAATATACTGATTAATAAAAAAACATTCTTTATAGATTTTCTTTTAAATGGTATTATATTTATTAATGATATTATGAATAGAAACGGTGGAGTTATGTCACATATTTAGCTATTGAAAATATATGGGAATATCTGCTCAATCCAAACTTACAACCAAATGGATGCAGTACTACCACAAAAATGGAGGAGGCAAGTGGAAAAGGGAGACGGTAGGGAACTTGTTTGCCTGCCATATATTAAAGATACAAACTGGCTGAAAGGAACTGCATAAATAGACAAATATACCAGTTCCATTTGAGGACAAAAATGTTGACAGCTGCGCCATACAGGTTGCAAAATAAATGGGAAGAGATTTTTGATGTACCAATTCCATGACACATGGTTTATGAACTGGTACAAAAAACTATACTTGATTCAACACTTAGAGCTTTTAAATTTAAATGATTATATAAAATTCTTGCCACCAACATAATGCTATATATATGGGCATACAACAATCTCAGCTCTGTCGATTTTGTCTGCGAAGAGAGAGAATTAATAATTTACTCTGGTAATGCCCCCATGTCACTTGTTTCTGGTCACAAGTTCAGGAATGGTTAAAAAATCACAACATGCACTTAAAATTAACCTTACAAATAGCAGTGTTGGGCGATTTGGAAAGCCATAGTTAGTCAATAAATAATATAATAATGCTCGTAGGAAAGGTTTTCATCTTTAGCTCACAATCTGTGGATACTATACGAAACAAGCTCCATAAATATGTGTATGCAACCAATAACATTTGATTTGATTTCATGGATCCCTCAGGCGAATACCCTCCCAATGTTTTCCCATATTCTCCAGACTGACTTGCTATATACAGACAGAATAGAAAGTTGCAATAGGCCCAACGTTTGGCACCAGAACAAACAGAAACCCTCTTAAAACTAAGCTTAAACCTAACCCCTAAGGCAAAAATTGGCTTTTTACAAGTGAAGACCGGAAAAATGATCTCACTTCTCTGAGTTTTTTGTTGGTTTAGTATTCTTGAGGACTTTTGATACTCACAAGTATAGTACAACGTGTACACACATACACACCTTTAAATGCCGAAGACAAATTTCATTTGTACAACTGACTAGGTATCCCCTTTCCCTTTGTATCTCTGCAACACATAGCTAGACACACATTTACATTTACATTTAAGTCATTTAGCAGACGCTCTTATCCAGAGCGACTTACAAATTGGTGCACAACATACACTATTGCAACAGACAGTATAACATACTTTGAACATGTACACATTCCTCTACACAACTGCAGCCCATCCTAACACACCTGTTACATATTCATTGGCTAAGGTCAGGGCCTCGAGGAAACTTCAACAGGAAAGAATATCTAGTGTACAGCTATACCACAGTAAGGATCTGTGTGCGTGCATGTGTGTGTGTGTGTGTGTGTGTGTGTGTGTGTGTGTGTGTGTGTGTGTGTGTGTGTGTGTGTGCGTGCGTGCGTGCGTGCGTGTGAGCGCGTGTCTGCATGTGTGTGTGTGTGTGTGTGTGTGTGCGTGTGTGTGTGTGCGTGTGTTTCCTCTAAAGTGGTGACCTACATTTTGCAAATGAAAAACAACAACCCGGCCTGAAATCCCAGTGGCGCCTCAGAAACTAACAAAAACCATTGAGTGGAATGACTGGACTCCCAATGCACAGCCGTTGTTCCTGGCTTTAATTAAACTATATACAATTACATATTGAGAGCCATACTCCTCCATTTCCTCTGCAACACCAATAAGAGATCAGCCACACTAAAACCCAGATGACCACAGGTGGTCTGGGTCTGTCCTGCTACTCAAACTTTGCTGCTGCTGGATACAGTTTAGCATTTTCCCCACTAATGGTTAAGGTTAATTGGGGGATCCAAGATCTGTTCCTAAGGGAAACGTTACACAAAGCACCACACTGGACAACCGCAAACTGGGTTGGAGTGCAGTGCAATTGGCCAGTCCCAAATATGATCATTTTGTCTTTCTCCAGATCTCTGTAGGCTCTGGTTTAGTGCACACATTTACAACAGGGAAAGCAAACACATGAGGGTTGTGTTCATTAGGCACAAAACTGAACACAACAAGTGTAGACTACCGTGAAATGCTTACTTACAAGCCCTTAACCAACAGTGCAGTTCAAGAAGAAGAAAATATTTACCAAGTAGGATAAAATAAAAAGTAACACAATAAGAATAAGAATAACGAGGCTATATACAGGGACACCGGTCCCGAGTCAGTGTGTGGGGGTACAGGCTAGTTGAGGTAATCTGTGCATGTAGGTGGGGACGAAGTGACTATGTATAGGTAACAAACAAACAGCGAGTAGCAGCAGTGTTCAAAAGGGGGGAGGGGTCAATGTAAATTGTCCGGTGGCGATTTTTATGAATTGTTCAGCAGTCTAATGGCTTGGGGGTAGAAGCTGTTGAGGAGCCTTTTGGTCCTTGACTTGGCGCTCCGGCACCGCTTGCCGTGTGGTAGCAGAGAAAACAGTCTATAACTTGGGTGACTGGAGTCTCTGAAAATTATATGGGCTTTCCTCTGACACCGCCTATTACATAGGTCCTGGATGGCAGGAAGCTTTGCCCCAGTGATGTACTGGGCCGTTCGCACTACCATCTGTAGCATCGTACGGTCAGATGCCGAGCAGTTGCCATACCAGGCAGTGATGCAACCGGTCAGGATACTCTCGATGGTGCAGCTGTAGAACCTTTTGGGGATCTGGGGACCCATGCCAAATCTTTTCAGTCTCCTGAGGGGGAAAAGGTGTTGTCGTGCCCTCTTCACGACTGTCGTGGTATGTTTGGACCATGATAGTTTGTTGGTGATGTGGACACCAAAGAACTTGAAACTCTCGACCCACTCCATTACAGCCCAGTCAATGTTAATGGGGGCCTGTTCAGCCCGCCTTTTCCTGTAGTCCACGATCAGCTCCTTTGTCTTGCTCACATTGAGGGAGAGGTTGTTGTCCTGGCACCACACTGCCAGTTCTCTGACCTCCTCCATATAGGCCGTCTCATCATTGTCGGTGATCAGGCCTACCACTGTTGTGTCGTCAGAAAACTTAATGATGGTGTTGGAGTCATGTTTGGCCACGCAGTCGTGGATGAATAGGCAATACAGGCTCTTCTTAGAGCTAGGGTCTATTGTCCTGAATTTCCGCCTGACTGATGTTTCCAAAGTAAACTGCCTGTTACTCAGGTCCAGAAGCCAGGATATGCAAAAATTGGTAGCATTGGATAGAAAACACTTTGCAGTTTCTAGAAATGTTAAAATAATGTCTGAGTGTCTGAGACTATAACACAGTTGATATGGGAGGCAAAATTCCAAGGAAAAAACAACCAGACATTGTCTTGTTGAGCTCCCAGGATCTTATAATGGAAAGTTATGGCTTCTATGTAATTCCAGCTCCCAGATTGCAATTCCTATGGCTTCCACTAGATGTCAACAGTCTTTGTTCAATGTTTCAGGCTTGTTTCTTCAAAAACAAGCAAGAATTATGAATTTTTGTACAAAGACTCCCTGTTCAAAATCAGTCTGTTGGCGAGCGATGAAGAGGATGTGTGCTTACTAATTTAACTTTTCTATTGAACGTACTTCTTGCCGTATGAAATATTATAGTTTATTTACATTTTAGGATACCTGAGGATTTAATAGAAACGTAGTTTGACTTCTTTGAACAAAATTTAGATGTAGCTTTTTGGACTCCTTTGTCTGCATGTTGAATGATTGGATCACTGAAATCGATGGCGCCAATTAAACAGAATTTTTGGATATAAAGAAGAATTGTATCTAACAAAACAACCATTCATGTTGTAGCTGGGAGCCTTGGGATTGCAAACAGAATAAGATTTTCAAAACTAAGTGATTTATTGAATCGCTATTTGTAATTTTATGAAGCCTGTGCTGGTTGAAAAATATGTTGATGTGGGGCGCCGTCCTCGAACAATCGCAGTCTGCTTTCGCTGTAAAGCCTATTGTAAATCGGACAACGCAGTTAGATTAACAAGAATCTAAGCTTTTAAACTATATAAGATACTTGTATGTTCATGAATGTTTTTTTTTAAAATTACAATTATTTATTTGAATTGCGCGCCCTCCAATTTCACCGGATGTTGTCGACTGGTGTCACGCTAACGGGATGCCTATCCCTAAGGATCAGTGTGGCAGACGCGTTGTTGCTTACTCTTATCACCTGGGTGTGGCCCATCAGGAAGTCCAGGATCCAGTTGCAGAGGGAGGTGTTTTGTCCCAGAGTCCTTAGCTTAGTGATGTCCTGGTCATCCGACTGGCCCAGTGGCTTTTTTAATGTTGACCTGTCTCAAGGTTTTGTTCACATCGGCTACCGAGTGCGTTATCACACAGTCATCCAGAACAGCTGGTGCTCTTGTGCATGCTTCAGCGTTGCTTGCCTCGAAGCGAGCATAAAAGGCATTTAGCTCGGCTGGTAGGCTCGCGTCACTGGGCGGCTCGCGTCTGGGTTTCCTTTTGTAGTCCGTAATAGTTTTCAAGCCCTGCCACATCCGACGAGTGTCAGAGCCGGTGTAGTAGGATTCAATCTTAATCCTGCATTGACGCTTTGCTTGTTTGATGGTTCGTCTGAGGGCATAGCGGGATTTCTTATAAGCTTCCGGATTCGTCCACCGCTCCGTGGAAACGGCAGCTCTAGCCTTTAGCTCGATGCGGATGTTGTCTGTAATCCGTGGCTTCTGGTTGGGATGTGTACGTACAGTCACTGTGGGAACGACATCATCGATGCACTTATTGATGAAGCCTATGACTGAGGTGGTGTACTCCTCAATGCCATTGGAAGAATCCCGGAACATATTCCAGTCTGTGCTAGCAAAAAAGTCCTGTAGTATAGCATCTGCATCACCTGAGCACTTCCGTATTGAGCAAGTCACTGGTACTTCCTGCTTTAGTTTTTGCTTAAAAGCAGGAATCAGGAGGATAGAATTATTGTCAGATTTGCCAAATGGAGGGCGGGGAAGAGTTTTGTATGCATCTCTGTGTGTGGAGTAAAGGTGGTCTAGTATTTTCTTCCCCCTGGTTGCACATGTTGGGTGGCAGGGTAGCCTAGTGGTTAGAGCGTTGGACTAGTAACCAAAAGGTTTCATGTTCAAATCCCCGAGCTGCCAAGGTACATCCTTCTCATCGGACTCGTTAAAGGAAAAAGTTTCTCCCAGTCCGCGGTGAGTAATCGCTTTTCTGATGTACAGAAGTTATGTTCGGTGATAAGAGACAGTAGCAGCAACATTATGCACACAATACATTTTTTAAAACGTTACACAAAACAAAAAAATACCACAATTGGTTGACCCAGGAGTGAACTGTATAAAGTTTTGGAGATTAAAAAGCTAAGTGTTTTTTGGTCAAAGGTTTTAAAGGTGTACTATGCAGAAATCCTCCGAATAATACAATTTCCTGGTTGCTAAAATTCTCAAGTGGGTATAGTGTAGAGAATCGTTGTACCACCTAAACTGCTGTGAAATATATATTTCCATTACCAAAAATATTGTATTTTCACCTGTTTGAAGCTGGTGTACAAAATCTAAAGTAAAAGATGCAAAAATGAAACTTAAAAAACGGGAAGCATAGAAATAGAACAGATGTACCGCTTCTTCGACTTCTGAGACTAAAAAGCATTTTCAATTGAAATGATCCAATGAGTTTTCTTTTTAGTCCAGCTCTTGGCCTCATCTTTGTCCAGGAATCCGCCCCAGAGTGATACAGACAAACAACAAATTGAATCAATTCTTCAAGGGCTGTGTATTGGACATTGATTTCCACTAGGAGTGATAAGTGCTTGATAAGAATGCACCTCCATCACCGACTCACATGAAGAGAAGTAACAGAGACTAGCAAATCAATATCCACTGGCTCTGTGAGGATGCGACCATCTGGAAGAGCTACTGTGTAACAGTGAATACAAAGCAACTACATAGTAAAAGGAAGGTGAGTACACAGTACACACTTAAACCCAGTAAAAGTATAGATTTCATGGCTAATTCATTGAGGATTTGAAACAGCACATTTTCAGTTCTACATACTCATACTCTGACATAATGGTTGTAGATGTATTTCTCAGGTTAGATCTGTCTTTATAAAACAATGTATTCATAATGAATCACATGTGAAAGGTTTGAAAGCAAAACAACCGTGACCAACATAAATCATCATGTATCCTGTTTCTCACCCTTGTTTTACTGTTGCCTTGATTGTTGAATTTATATTATTATTAATATATTCTCTTCCTACCTTCCTTAAAGTGGTACTTCAGTTTTTTACAACTTTAGGTTTTTTTGTAGCCCTTTCCTGTAGTTTATGACCAAATCGCCTCTTGTGGCCTCATGGGTGGAATGTTATTCATATTTTTAATAATTTCATTATTCATAAATATGTTTTTTTTAAAGTAGAAAATCCGGTGTTTCTATATGAAACGGTTTTGTTATATTTCAGTCGTCTGTGATGTATATAAAGTGTAACATTGAGATGCAAACTTATATATTTCAACTCTATATCTGATACTTTTGTTTCAAAGACTACCCAGAAACACTCTGTGTGACCCTGATTTAGCCCACTGCAGTATTAAATTACCAAAATCATTAGCTGATGTTTGTTGACTAAGTGCATGGTCACTGATAAGACCAAACTGGACTGGAAACAGCAGTGCAGTGTAATAAGACATCATATAGTGGTTTGGATCAGATTACCAGGTAGAAAAGAAGGAAAGATGCAACACTGAAGAATTGGAACAATGTCAAGGACAGGAACATGATAGCAGCACACACACACACACACACACACACAGTCATCATGCCAACCTGAGCTTATAATCTTTTATGTGAAAATACAGAGTGGGGCACTTAAACCCAATTCTCGCTAATTAATATGTGTTTCACACACTCTGGACAATGGAGCCTTGTCAAGGTACAGTGTATGTGTGTGTGTGTGTGTGTTTTGTGCACATGCATGACTGTGGTTGTGTGTGAGAGTGTGTGTGCTTCAGGCCAGCTCGTTACCTCTCTTCGCCTCTCTTGTGCGTGTGTGTGTGTGTGTGTGTGTGTGTGTGTGTGTACGTGTGTGTGTGAATGTCATGTGCACCTCTGTGTCTGTATTTTTATAATGCCTGTGTGTGTGTGTGTGTGTGTGTGTGTGGGGGGTGAATGTCTTGTGCACCTCTGTGTCTGCATTTTTATAATGCTTACGTGTGTGTGTGTGTGTGTGTGTGTGTGTGTGTGTGTGTGTGTGTGTGTGTGTGTGTTTATGTGCTTACGTGTGTGTGTGTGTGTATGTGCATGCAGGCATGTGTGTGTGTCTCCTGTTTGTGCATGCAGCTTGGGTGTGTGTATGTGTTTATTTGGGCACCAGTGGGGCGTGCTCCATGCCAGTTCATTACCTCTCAGACATTAAACAAGGGGTCCTTGCACCCTCAGCATGGCTGCCCAGATATACTGCCTGATGAAAAGTGTGATAAATCCTTCTGGGCCTGGCAAAGCCACAAAGCTGTTGCTAACGCTAATATACTCTGGCATTTTGGTGTTGGCTCCCTGTCACCGCTCTATCAATGAGTGCTTTATTCGAGTAATACACACACACGCTCACACACACACACACGCTCACACACACACGCTCACACACACACGCTCACACGCTCACACACACACACACACACACACACACACACACACACACACACACACACACACACACACACACACACACACACACACACACACACACACATACTGTGCTATCCTGTCTTGAGTGAAGAAATGATGATGCTGAACTCAAGTCTGTGTGGCTAGAGAAGAAGGAACAATGCAACTGATTATACCAGAGAAAGACTGTATCCCAAATGGCAACCTATCCCAAAATGGGCTCATAGGGCTCTGGTCAACATTAATGCACTATATAGGGAATGGGGTGCCATTTGGGAGGCAGTCAAAGACTGAAGTACCTGGGAACAGAACCTTACAGTACTGCCTATAATGGCTACTGTCAAAAACTATGTAATTACACTTTCACTTAGTAAAAGAAATCCACAATAATGTTGATAATAGTGGTTCATTGACATGGAATTATCTATTTATGAAACTCTAAAACTGCTCTCGTATTTTTATCTTAACTATGGATACAGAGAGATACAAAGAGTTGTGCCCATGGATACCTCAAACTGTGAAGTTATCCAGTACAAAAACACTTTAAAAGATGCTGAAACTTTTTGGGGTTGGGGGAGGGGATCCTAGCTCTCTACCTAGGAAAAACTTGACCATTTACTGCTTTTGCTCAGGATAGACAAGTGCTCCTTTAGACAGACAGACGTACTTGTGTCCCAGCTCATGGGCTATGGTGAAGGCCAGGTTGAGTCCGTTGTCCTCGGCCAGAACACACTTCCTCTTGGAGCTGCACGCCCCTCCCAGATAGGCAATACCTGACGGAGGAGAGAGAGTGAATAGAGTGAGACTCTGTGAGACTAGGACCAATGTTCCCTCCCTGGGACTGCTGAGCAGAGTAAATATCAGCCAGTGCAGAGAATCACAAGATTGAATTTAACTCAACTTTCTAGTTTCCCAGTTAGTTAACACTATCAACGTTTCCCTTTACTGTGGGAATTGTGATCGATTGAAAGCAATATTAGCCACTTTCAATGCAACATACCGAAACAAAACAAACTATGCAAGACGTAGTATGCAAAACTAACTATGCAAAATATTGTGTTGTAGGCAGAATGCATTGGAGTAGGATTCTATTACACTGACAGGCACGACTTAGGCCTGTACTCTACAGAGACCGGTGCGCCATAACCAATCAGAGCTGCAGTAGGACCTATATGCAAATAGACTATTGCCATATTTGGATCTGTGCCACTCACTTGAACTGGACTGTGTTTACAGCATGAGCAGTGGTGAGTAGATGAGTTTGTTTTGAGATCAAAGCGAGAGCTACATGTAGCAACGAGTGCACATTTGTTCATATCCTATCCTATATCTATATCCTATATCCTGCTAGGTTGTGAGTTCTTACCCAAGTTATAGATCATTTGTAGTCAGCAATGGGAGAGTGATTACGTCTTGCAAGAGCACAAAATGTGTGCATTTCTAGACATATTTGAAAAGTGAGTCAGGTATAGGGCTTTTTTTGTCTTAAAGGGGCAGTGTTGTATTTTGAGACAGGCTTGAAAAAGCTAAGTAGCCAATAGGCAGAGGGTAGCATAATTTTTTATGATTCTCTGTAATAATGGCATGGGAATAATGATGAATTTAATGTGTTATTTTATAAAGTGGTTTCTTGCATCAAACAACACAACAACATTTTCAGTCACCACCTTGTCTGAAGGACAAGTGGATAAGCAGGTTAATGTCAACTCCTGCATTTTTTTCAAAGGTCTCATGGAATGTAGGCCTACATTGAACACCACACATTGGATGCTACTGTAGGCTGAACAACAGAACAGCTATTTCCATGTTTAAATGTTCTGGAATGCATTTTCTCCAATGTTTTTGATGGTAGGCCATTCTGGTAGGCCTACATTATGATCAAATAGCCACAGTAGACTACTTGACCACTGTTAAAACTAACTTAAAGTGGGTACAGCCTCAGTGTTCACAGGAAATTGCACAGAATTTTGACAACGTTCAAGTTTGCGCTCAGCAGACCTGAGATTTGCTCAGTGACTAAATTGTTTTGAGGGAACATTGACAAGGACTCTGGAAAGACAGTAATCACTGGTCTGACGTGACTGGATCTGAGTTAATACAGTAATCACTGGTCTGACAGACTGGATCTGAGTTAATACAGTAATCACTGGTCTGACTGGATCTGAGTTAATACAGTAATCACTGGTCTGATCTGAGTTAATACAGTAATCACTGGTCTGACTGACTGATCTGAGTTAATACAGTAATCACTGGTCTGACTGACTGGATCTGAGTTAATACAGTTACAGTAATCACTGGTCTGACTGACTGGATCTGAGTTAATACAGTAATCACTGGTCTGACTGGATCTGAGTTAATACAGTAATCACTGGTCTGACAGACTGGATCTGAGTTAATACAGTAATCACTGGTCTGACTGGATCTGAGTTAATACAGTAATCACTGGTCTGACTGACTGGATCTGAGTTAATACAGTAATCACTGGTCTGACTGACTGGATCTGAGTTAATACAGTAATCACTGGTCTGACTGACTGATCTGAGTTAATACAGTAATCACTGGTCTGACTGGATCTGAGTTAATACAGTTCACTGGTCTGACTGGTCTGACTGGATCTAATACAGTAATCACTGGTCTGACTGGATCTGAGTTAATACAGTAATCACTGGTCTGACTGGATCTGAGTTAATACAGTAATCACTGGTCTGACTGGATCTGAGTTAATACAGTAATCACTGGTCTGACTGACTGGATCTGAGTTAATACAGTAATCACTGGTCTGACGTGACTGGATCTGAGTTAATACAGTAATCACTGGTCTGACTGATCTGAGTTAATACAGTAATCACTGGTCTGACTGACTGGATCTGAGTTAATACAGTAATCACTGGTCTGACTGTGACTGGATCTGAGTTAATACAGTAATCACTGGTCTGACTGACTGACTAATCACTGATCTGAGTTAATACAGTAATCACTGGTCTGACTGACTGGATCTGAGTTAATACAGTAATCACTGGTCTGACTGGATCTGAGTTAATACAGTAATCACTGGTCTGACTGACTGGATCTGAGTTACTGTAATCACTGGTCTGACTGGATCTGAGTTAATACAGTAATCACTGGTCTGACTGACTGGATCTGAGTTAATACAGTAATCACTGGTCTGACTGACTGGATCTGAGTTAATACAGTAATCACTGGTCTGACTGACTGGATCTGAGTTAATACAGTAATCACTGGTCTGACTGACTGGATCTGAGTTAATACAGTAATCACTGGTCTGACTGACTGGATCTGAGTTAATACAGTAATCACTGGTCTGACTGACTGGATCTGACTGGTCTGACTGACTGGATCTGAGTTAATACAGTAATCACTGGTCTGACTGGATCTGAGTTAATACAGTAATCACTGGTCTGACTGACTGGATCTGAGTTAATACAGTAATCACTGGTCTGACTGACTGGATCTGAGTTAATACAGTAATCACTGGTCTGACTGGATCTGAGTTAATACAGTAATCACTGGTCTGACTGACTGGATCTGAGTTAAAACAGTAATCACTGGTCTGACTGGATCTGAGTTAATACAGTAATCACTGGCCTGACTGACTGACTGGATCTGAGTTAATACAGTAATCACTGGTCTGACGTGACTGGATCTGAGTTAATACAGTAATCACTGGTCTGACTGACTGGATCTGAGTTAATACAGTAATCACTGGTCTGACTGATGGATCTGAGTTAATACAGTAATCACTGGTCTGACTGACTGGATCTGAGTTAATACAGTAATCACTGGTCTGACGTGACTGGATCTGAGTTAATACAGTAATCACTGGTCTGACTGACTGGATCTGAGTTAATACAGTAATCACTGGTCTGACTGACTGGATCTGAGTTAATACAGTAATCACTGGTCTGACTGACTGGATCTGAGTTAATACAGTAATCACTGGTCTGACGTGACTGGATCTGAGTTAATACAGTAATCACTGGTCTGACAGACTGGATCTGAGTTAATACAGTAATCACTGGTCTGACTGGATCTGAGTTAATACAGTAATCACTGGTCTGACTGGATCTGAGTTTACAGTAATCACTGGTCTGACTGACTGGATCTGAGTTAATACAGTAATCACTGGTCTGACGTGACTGGATCTGGGTCAATATAGTAATTAGAGCAGAATGTGGAGACCACTGTGGAGACCATACTCACTTGTAAAAGACTCATGCCATAAACACAGATTTATTTCCCTCCCTCCTGTCCTTTATTTCTTTCTTCAAACCAGATGTTTCTCTCTCTCTCTGACTCTTTCTCTCTCGCTCTTTATCTCTCTCTCTCTTTCTCATACCTGGGACATTTGTAATACTGACCCAATTTATCACAGCCTCTCTGAAGCAGTATTTTAGCCAACCATTCTCAAATGCAGTTGCCTGTTATTATACATGCATGACCATGCAAAAACACACCCATGCATGTGTACGTACACACGCACACACATGTATACACATAACACACTCACAGAGGAGTATGCACACACACACACACACACACACACACACACACACACACACACACACACACACACACACACACACACACACACAGAGTGTTAGCAGTCCTGGGATAGTATGATTTAGGAGTATGTGCTAGTGTTAGCAGCCCTGGTATAGTACCATTTTTCCATTCTGGAATGTGATTTCTGGATGTGGTCATCCTGTCTGGGTTGGCGCCCCCTCTTGGGTTGTGCCATGGGGGAGATCTTTGTGGGCTATACTCAGCCTTGTCTCAGGATGGTAAGTTGGTGGTTGAAGATATCCCTCTAGTGGTGTGGGGGCTGTGCTTTGGCAAAGTGGGTGGGGTTATATCCTTCCTGTTTGGCCCTGTCCGGGGGTGTCCTCGGACGGGGCCAGAGTGTCTCCTGACCCCTCCTGTCTCAGCCTCCAGTATTTATGCTGCAGTAGTTTATGTGTTGGGGGGCTAGGGTCAGTTTGTTATATCTGGAGTACTTCTCCTGTCCTATTCGGTGTCCTGTGTGAATCTAATTGTGCAGTCTCTAATTCTCTCCTTCTCTCTTTCTTTCTATCTCTCGGAGGACCTGAGCCCTAGGACCATGCCCCAGGACTACCTGACATGATGACTCCTTGCTGTCCCCAGTCCACCTGGCCGTGCTGCTGCTCCAGTTTCAACTGACCTGAGCCCTAAGACCATGCCCCAGGACTACCTGACATGATGACTCCCTGCTGTCCCCAGTCCACCTGACCGTGCTGCTGCTCCAGTTTCAACTGTTCTGCCTTATTATCATTCGACCATGCTGGTCATTTATGAACATTTGAACATATTACTGGCATGCAGAAATGTTTAAAAAGCGGTTTACTCTGTGATTATATCACAGCAACAAAGGAGTGTCAGAGCGAGTTTAAAACCCAATCAGTCATCCACCCAGCCATACAGGATGACATCATCACTCGAGTGTGTGATATATGTTAATGTATCTGTTTGCTCACACACACGTGCACACACACACACACACAACTGCTTTCTGTCTACTACTGGATACTGTCCAGATAATCTCATTTGAATCCAGACACGACAACATACATTAAATCATGGACAAGAGAAAGGCTGTCAAACCCAGATGGTGCTGTTCTGAAACACACACACACACACACACACACACACACACACACACACACACACACACACACACGCACACATGCACAAAAGCGCTCCAGACATATACGCACACATGCTAAAACTGCACACACGCATATTATGAGCATGCATGCACACACCTTACTAAAACTGCCAACTAAAGTGGGCTATTACAGCACTGGAGCACTTACAGGGTGAAAATGGGCCAACTAAAGTGGGCTAGTTACAGCACTGGAGCACTACTGCATGTTCTTCCATCTACCGTGGACACACACGCGCAAGCACAAACTCTCTCTCTCTCTGCTCTGCCTCTCTCTCTCTGCCCCTCTCTCTCTGCCCCTCTCTCTCTCTCTCTCTCTCTCTCTCTCTGCCTCTCTCTCTCTCTGCCTCTCTCTCTCTCTGCCTCTCTCTCTCTCTCTGCTCTCTCTTGCTCTCTCTGCTCTCTCTCTCTCTGCTCTCTCTCTCTGCCTCTCTCTCTCTCTCTCTGCCTCTGCTCTCTCTCTCCTCTGCCTCTCTCTGCTCCTCTCTCTCTCTGCCTCTCTCTCTCTGCTCTCTCTCTGCCTGCTCTCTGCCTCTCTCTCTCTGCCTCTCTCTCTGCCTCTCTCTCTCTCTCTCTCTCTCTCTGCCTCTCTCTGTCTCTCTCTCTCCTCTCTCTCTCTGCCTCTCTCTCTCTCTCTCTCTCTCTGCCTCTCTCTGCTCTCTCTGCTCTGCCTCTCTGCCTCTCTCTGCCTCTCTCCTCTCTCTGCCTCTCTGCCTCTCTGCCTCTCTCTGCCCTCTCTCTCTGCCTCTCTCTCTCTCTGCCTCTCTCTCTCTGCCTCTCTGCCTCTCTCTATCTGCTCTCTCTCTCTCTGCCTCTCTCTCTCTCTGCTCTGCTCTCTCTCTGCCTCTCTCTCTATCTCTCTGCCTCTCTATCTCTCTCTGCCTCTCTCTCTATCTCTCTGCCTCTCTCTCTATCTCTCTGCCTCTCTCTCTGTCTCTCTGCCTCTCTCTCTGTCTCTCTGCCTCTCTCTCTCTCTCTCTCTCTCTCTCTCTGCCTCTCTCTCTATCTCTCTGCCTCTCTCTCTATCTCTCTGCCTCTCTCTCTATCTCTCTGCCTCTCTCTCTATCTCTCTGCCTCTCTCTCTCTCTCTCTGCCTCTCTCTCTCTCTCTCTCTCTCTCTCTCTGCCTCTCTCTCTCTCTCTGCCTCTCTCTCTCTCTGCCTCTCTCTCTCTCTCTGCCTCTCTCTCTCTCTGCCTCTCTCTCTCTCTCTGCCTCTCTCTCTCTCTCTCTGCCTCTCTCTCTCTCTGCCTCTCTCTCTCTCTCTGCCTCTCTCTCTCTCTCTGCCTCTCTCTCTCTCTCGCTCTGCCTCTCTCCTCTCTCTCTCTCGCTCTGCCTCTCTCGCTCTGCCTCTCTCTCTCTCTGCCTATCTCTCTCGCTCTGCCTCTCTCTCTCTCTCTGCCTATCTCTCTCGCTCTGCCTCTCTCTCGCTCTACCTCTCTCTCTCTCGCTCTGCCTCTCTCTCTCGCTCTGTGTGAAATGGATTATAAACCAAAGTGAAATCAACAGTAAAAAATGTACAGTAAATATTAGACTTACAAAAGTTCCAAAGGAAAAAATACATTTCAAATGTCATATTATGGCTGTATACAGTGTTGTAACGATGTGCAAATAGTTAAAGTTCCAAAGGGAAAATAAATAAACATAACTATGGGTTGCATTTACAATGGTGTTTGTTCTTCACTTGTTAACATTCTTGTGGCAACAGGTCACACATATTGCTGCTGTGATGGCAGATTCATTAAATAGTACCTGCAAAACACCAGTCTCAACGTCAACAGTGAAGAGGCGACTCTGGGATGCAGCCTGGTGCAGACAGCCTTGATCCCTTACCAGCTATTTTGATTTATCAGAATGACTCATTCCACCGGGTTTACAGCTGTCTGACCTGATTGCCTCCTAATGAAGCATTGGCTTACTAAATATATATCCGTAGCAGTAGCCACCACTTGTGTCTTTACTGACAGACCTAAAGCCATGGTGCATGGGTAGGACCCTACGTTCTTCCTGACCTGGAGACATTCTGAGTCTAAGTTAAGTCACACAGTCAGGAACAGATCCCAGGGCGATGTGTGAGCCTCTAAAGTATACTGGTTTTCCATGGCTGTGCCCAAATGACATCCTATTGCACTACATGTTACAGCATTGGACCAGTAACTGAAAGGTTGCTAGTTCAAATCCCCGAGCCGACAAGGTGAAACATCAGTTGATGTGTCCTTCAGCAAGGCACTTAACCCTAATTGCTCCAGGGTCACTGTTGATAACGGCAGACCCTGGTCATGACCCCACTCTCTGAGGGTGTCTCATGGGGATTTGGGATATGCAAAACTTTTACACGTGAGGATATATTTTTACTAATCTATTTTTTACTGAACACTTATTTTTCTTAAAATGCATTGTTGCTTAAGGGCTTGTAAGTAAGGGCTTGTAAGTAAGGGCTTGTAAGTAAGGGCTTGTAAGTAAGGGCTTGTAAGTAAGGGCTTCACTGTGAGGTGTATTTGGCGCATGTGACAAATAACATTTGATTTGAAGAACCAGAACTGGATGCCAGTGATCTACGGTCCATCCACAAGGTGCAGTGAGATGGGGATGAGAGCGAGGACAAGAGGTTTATTTGAGAAAATAGTATAATATATTATATAAACAAAGAATTGGGATATAGTTTCTTCTTGATTTGTGAGAGAGTGAAAACTTTAGATTGATTTGTGAGAGAGTGAAACCTTTAGCTGACATTTCAAATGTTTTATTTCAGTTTTAATAAGTTGGAAATGGAAGAGAACGTAAACTATTTTTCGTACTTTGGCGGTGGCTAAACCCAATTTGACATCTCTAACCTGCAAGTAATAATCTCCCTGAAGACTTCTGCCCCTGACCTTCGCTATGAGAGTCTGGACTCCACAGACATGTCTGTTTTACATTTCTCTGTTCTGTATTCTAGTTTCATGGTCTTTTTCTCGCTCTCCTTTCATTTCTTATTCCACTCGCGCCTGAGGCCCTTTAAGCAGCCTGGTGCAGACAGCCTTGATGCTACGACACACAGCAGCAGCCTGGTGCAGACAGCCTTGATGCTACGACACACAGCAGCAGCCTGGTGCAGACAGCCTTGATGCTGGTGCACGACACACAGCAGCAGCCTGGTGCAGACAGCCTTGATGCTACGACACACAGCAGCAGCCTGGTGCAGACAGCCTTGATGCTAAGACACGACACACAGCAGCAGCCTGGTGCAGACAGCCTTGATGCTACGACACACAACAGCAGCCTGGTGCAGACAGCCTTGATGCTGCGACACGACACAGCAGCAGCCTGGTGCAGACAGCCTTGATGCTAACGACACACAACAGCAGCCTGGTGCAGACAGCCTTGATGCTACGACACACAACAGCAGCCTGGTGCAGACAGCCTTGATGCTACGACACACAGCAGCAGCCTGGTGCAGACAGCCTTGATGCAGCAGCCTGGTGCAGACAGCCTTGATGCTATGACACACAACAGCAGCCTGGTGCAGACAGCCTTGATGCTACGACACACAATGCAGCAGCCTGGTGCAGACAGCCTTGATGCTACGACACAGCAGCCTGGTGCACAGCAGCCTGGTGCAGACAGCCTTGATGCTCGACACACAGAGCCTGGTGCAGCCTGGCTGCAGACAGCACCTGGTGCATGCTACGACACACTGCACAGCCTGGTGCACAGACATGCTACAAAACACACAACAGCAGCCTGGTGCAGACAGCCTTGATGCTACGACACACAGCAGCAGCCTGGTGCAGACAGCCTTGATGCTAGCACCTGGGTGCACAGCCTTGATGAGCAGCCTGGTGCAGACAGCCTTGATGCTGCACACAACAGTAATCTACGACACACTACAGCAGCCTGGTGCAGACAGCCTTGATGCTACGACACACCAGACAGCCTGGTAAGCAGACAGACAGCTTGATGCTACGACACACAGCAGCAGCCTGGTGCAGACAGCCTTAACCTGGTGCAGACAGCCTTGATGCTCGACACACAGCAGCAGCCTGGTGCAGACAGCCTGATGCTACGACACACAGCAGCCTGGTGCAGACAGCCTTGATGCGACACACAACAGCAGCCTGGTGCAGACAGCCTTGATGCTACACACAGCACACCTGGTGCAGACAGCAATGCAGACAGCCTTGATGCTAAGACACACAGCAGCCTGGTGCAGACAGCCTTGATGCACGACACACAGCAGCAGCCTGGTAGAGCCTTGATGCTCGACACACAGCAGCCTGGTGCAGATCAGCCTTGATGCAGACAGCATGACACACAGCAGCCTGGTGCAGACAGCCTTGATGCTAAGACACACAACAGCAGCCTGGTGCAGACAGCCTTGATACTACGACACACAGCAGCCTGGTGCAGACAGCCTTGATGTGCAGAGCAGCCTTAACTAAGACACACAACAGCAGCCTGGTGCAGACAGCCTTGATGACACACAGCAGCCTGGTGCAGACAGCCTTGATGCTCGACAGATTAGCCTGGTGCAGACAGCCTTGATGCTTGGTGCAGACAGCCTGATGCTCGAATGTTTGAGGACTGGTGCAGACTCTTGATCGCTCACACACATGGTGCAGACAGCCTTGATGCTCGACGCACAGCAGCAGCACAGCCTTGATGCTAAAACACACAGCAGCAGCCTGGTGCAGACACCTTGATGCCACACAGCAGCCAGACAGAGAGGGACTGACATATTTGCTGTGTCAGTAATGTACGCACATGAATGACCCCGCACTGTCCTGTCCTCGGTAGAGATTAACACAGTAATCTAGGAATGACCACTGTCCTCAGGTAGAGATTAAATGACACTGTCCTCAGTAATCTGAGGAATGACCACTGTCCTCGTAGAGATGAACACAGTGATTTAGGATTAACACAGTAATCTAGGAATGACCACTGTCCTCCAGTAGAGATAGAGATTAACCTCGGTAGAGATTAACAGTAATCTAGGAATGACCACTGTCCTCGGTAGAGATTAACACAGTAATCTAGGAATGACCACTGTCCTCGGTAGAGAGAATCTAACACTGTCCTCAGTAGAGTAATCTAGGAATGACCACTGTCCTCAGTAGAGATGAACACAGTAATCTAGGAATGACCACTGTCCTTGGTAACACAGTAATCTAGGAATGACCACTGTCCTCGGTAGATCTAGGAATGACCACTGTCCTCGGTAGAGATTAACACAGTAATCTAGGAATGACCACTGTCCTTGGTAGAGATTAACACAGTAATCTAGGAATGACCACTGTCCTCTGTAGAGATTAACACAGTAATCTAGGAATGACCACTGTGACCTGTCCTTGGTAGAGATTAACACAGTAATCTAGGAATGACCACTGTCCTTGGTGAACACAGTAATCTAGGAATGACCACTGTCCTCGGTAGAGATGTAATCTAGGAATGACCACTGTCCTCGGTAGAGATTAACACAGTAATCTAGGAATGACCACTGTCCTTGGTAGAGATTAACACAGTAATGTAGGAATGACCACTGTCCTTGGTAGTTAATACAGTCATGAACACACTGTCCTTGGTAATTATCACAGTCATGTGTGAATGACCCACTGTCCTTGGTAGAGATTAACACAGTCATGTAGGAATGACCACTGTCCTTGGTAGAGATAGTCATGTAGGAGATGACCACTGTCCTTGGTAGAGATGAACAGTAATCTAGGAATGACCACTGTCCTCGGTAGAGATTATCACAGAATCTAGGAATGACCACTGTCCCTTGATCTACAGTAATGAAATGACCACTGTCCTTGGTAGAGATGAACACAGTCATGTAGGAATGACCACTGTCCTTGGTAGAGATTAACACAGTCATGTAGGAATGACCACTGTCCTTGGTAGAGATTAACACAGTCATGTAGGAATGACCACTGTCCTTGGTAGAGATTATCACAGTAATGTGGGAATGACCACTGTCCTTGGTAGAGATGAACACAGTCATGTAGGAATGACCACTGTCCTTGGTAGAGATTAACACAGTCATGTAGGAATGACCACTGTCCTTGGTA